>NC_133326.1:617215555-617515555 GCF_042186555.1 Aquarana catesbeiana
CATGTACATAACGCAATGGTGAGGCTCCGATCAGATGCGTGCAGAGAAACTGTGCTGCCAAACACACCTCTACGTATGAAACAAAGTTCAGACACCCAACTTGTTTTTCTAGATTCTTAATCCAGAGTAATACATTTTTAATTGCGTAGTCCAGCCTCCTGAGTTTCTGAGTACCTACACTCCCTTTTCTTCCCAGCACTAGAATATTATACCATGTAATATAATATTGCAGAATGCACCGAGACAATCACATCAGTCACAGAGCTCCCTGTCTAATGTCCTAAACATAATTACACATAACAGCAGACAGCAGTTCACCACCAAAGAGTTTCTCATGCTAGCCCCTCCATCACCTCATCAAGACCCCATCAAAGTGCTTCACCCCTAGCCAGTAAAAGGAAACCAGTTTTGCACACAGCCAAGATTTTTCTTCCCTATGCATGGAAGGGAGCAACAATTTAGCAGATGTATAAAAACCTGGTACTTTAGAGGTCTGTATGAACGTGACAATTTTTCAACTAATTGTCTATTGCTTTTCTAGCATGCTGTTTGCACTTACAACTTGCCGCTCATGTCCAGTGCGATTCACTGATATACACATACGCTTTGCTCATGTAAGCTAACCTGTTTCAGTGGATATCTGTTCTCTAGAAATCAGGATTTGTACTATACTAAAATTTTGGAAATAACTGAATACCCCTACTACAAGACTGGTAGAGAGAACTGAACTTTAGTTGCCACTTGAAGACCTCAGCATGTCTCAAAACCATCAAGACAAAACTTTCTGATTTACCTGGCTCCCTCCATAGTTGGCCTTTAGATACTCAGAATAATAAAAACAACTCCTACACATAACTTGATGGGCTCCAACCTCTCTGTACTCTTCTGCTCCTCAGGGAGGTCCTCCTGTTAACTCCTCTGCCTTTTATCCATGCCCCTTATCCCACACTTAATCCTTCCCTCAAACCTCCGGGTATCCAATCCAGTAGTTTCCTCCAAGACCTGCTTGAGGTGATCATACTTTATGCAAGATTGCACCATTGTGCAAGATGTAATGCTCAAACTACTATACTGTGGAATGACACCTCCATAGCGCCTGTACTTCTCATACTTACCATATAACTTGTATCTCTTTATGCATTGTAATTCTTTTCTTCTAAAATCTCAATAAAAAAAAAAAAAGATTTGTAAATGTCAGAAAATCCACCACTACAGACCTACGTATTGCTAATTATAACATTTAGCCATGCTTTAACTGCTAGGGAGGTTGACAGTTAAAGCAGAAGGATCTAAGAGGATCTAGCGAGGATAATGAAGCCTTCATAGTTTCCCTATTATTTTATAAATAGATCCTTTAATGATGCGTGATTAAAGTCAAATGCAGTTAGAATGGCATTTGGCTGCTAACATACCTACAGGAATTTAGAGGCAATACCATTATTGTGGCACTCCTCACCTAACCCCCATCCAACCAGAACCGAGACCCTAAGGTTGGGTTCACATATGAGCTGCATCCGTCGCACAGCAGGGGTCCGGTGCGTGCTGGTTCACCATCAGATCTGATTTCAGACCGAATTTTGGGCTGAATTTGGACCTGTAACGGACCAAAAGAGCACACGTTTTTCCTGAAAAACGCACAGGACCTGCTGCGGAGATGTGTGAACTGGCTCCATAGAGAGACGGTCACAATCTCCTGCTATGCAAATTGGATGCGGGGAAACCCGCATCCAAATGCGCATAGGTTCGACCCTAGCCATAATGTAGCATATCATTTAAAACAGTAGCCATAGTCTGTTCTGTAGAAGTGAACTGGGAATTCACCAGAAAAATCTCACATACAGTGTTACCACTAAAACCTGCACAATATATAAATTGCTCTATAATATATGTACCCTCTTGTTTAGTATGCACTCTGCTCTATGTGAGATAATGCCTAATACAAAAAGTATGCACCAAAAAGGAAGCTTTTGTCACTAAGAATTATGATGGATTTAAGATTTTTTTTACATTTTTATACTGATTAACAGAACTTGCTTGATAGGGTCCATGCACACTGGGCTAAAAAAATGCCAGTTCCCCTGGCAGAAAAAAAAAAAAAGCTCATAGAGCGTGTTTGTACAGGAGTTTAGGAGAGCTTAGACCCCTTTCACACTGGAGCGGTGCGGGCGTTAGTGGTAAAGCGGCGCTAGTCTTAGCGTCGCTTTACCGTTGTTTTAGCAGCGCTTTTTGGCCACCATCGGGGTGCTTTTAACCCACGCTAGCAGCCGAAGAAAGGGTTAATAGCGCCTGCTTTGCAGGCGCTTCGGCAGCGCTGCCCATTCATTTCAATGGGTGGGACATTTTGGGAGCGGGGTATACACCGCTCTCGCACCGCCCCAAAGATGCTGCTTGCAGGACTTTTTTTCCTGTCCTGCAAGCGCACCGCCCCAGTGTGAAAGCACTCGTGCTTTCACACTGGGGTGGCATGACAGGCGCTATTTTTAGCGCTAAAACGCCTGAAAAGCACCCCCAGTGTGAAATGGGTCTTAGCAGTGTTTAGTGTTTTTTTTTTTTTTTTCTGCCAGAAAGCTCCAATCAGAAACGCAAGCCAGAAGGTTTTTTTTCTTCCTGTCTCCTAAACGCTGAGCTTAAAATATGCCTCTAATCGTCCCAATGTGCATGGACACATAGGATAACATTCAGCTGCTTCTACAGGCAAAACACAAAACTCCTGTAGAAGCAACAATTTTTAAGCCCAGTGCGCATGAACCCTTAGGGTCGGTTCACACATGGGCAACACGACTTTAGCGCGACTTTGTACCGCGACTTCAGCGCGACTTTAGCGCGACTTCAGCGCGACTTCGGCAAATTACGAGGCAACTTGAAGTCGCCTCCATGACAGGCGACTTCGCCTGTGGCCAATCACCTCTCTGGGAGGGAGGGGGGAGGGAGGGGTTTTCTCTGCAAAGTCGCTTGAGAGATCCGACTTGCAGGCGACTTACATTGAGTTGAATGGGTACAAGTCGCCTACAAGTCGGATAGAAGTAGTACAGGAACCTTTTCTGAAGTCGGAGCGACTTCAGTAGTGTCAATTAAGACGCTCCCATTGCCTACCATGATAATCTAAATGCAAAGCGACTTGGGGCGACTTGAGGGCGTACAAGTCGGATCCCAAGTCGCCCCAGTGTGAACCGACCCTTAAGGTCAAAGTGAAAACAGATTTCTATAAAGTAACTTAAATGAATTACAATAACAAAAAACTGCTGTTATTTATATATAGTTAAACAATAAATATAATAAACATTTTTTATGTGAAAGAAAAGTATGCAATGTGCATAAGTTGGCCAATTTTCAGCTGACATGGTTTAGAAATGTCTGAAATGTACAGTGGATATAAAAAGTCTACACACCCTCGTTAACATGTCAGGTTTCTGTGATGTAAAAAAGTGAAACAAGGATAAATCATTTCAGAACTTTTTCCACCTTTAATGTGACCTATAAACTGTACAACTCAATTGAAAAACAAACTGAAATCTTTTAGGGGGGGGGGGGGAGTAAAAACAAAAAGATAAAATATTGTGGTTGCATAAGTGTGCACACTCTTTTATAACTGGGAATGTAGCTGTGTTCAGAATTAAACAATCACATTCAAACTCATGTTAAATAGGAGTCAGTACACACCTGCCATAATTTAAAGTGCCTCTGATTAGCCCCAAATAAAGTTCAGGTGTTACAGTAGGTCTTTCCTGACATCTTCTTAGTCGCATCCTATAGCAAAAGCCATGGTCCGCAGAGAGCTTCCAAAGCATCAGAGGAATATCAATGTTAAAAGGTGAAGGAGAAGGGTACCAAAAAATTTTCAAGGCAATAGATATGCCATGGAACACAGTCAAAACAGTCATCATCAAGTGGAGTAAATATGGCACAACAGTGACATTACCAAGAACTGGACGTCCCTCCAAAATTGATGAAAAGACAAGAAGAAAACTGGTCAGGGAGGCTGCCAAGAGGCCTACAGCAACATTAAAGGATCTGCAGGAATATCTGGCAAGTACTGGCTGTGTGGTACATGTGACAACAATCTCCCGTATTCTTCGTATGTCTGGGCTATGGGGTAGAGTGGCAAGACAGAAGCCTTTTCTTTTTCAAAACAGGTAAGCCGCCCTGTCTCTTTAAATGGAAAAATAGCAGCCGACACAGCAAGAGATCAATTTGCAAAGTGCAGAAAACTATATGTATAACAAAGTGCAGCGCTAATGTGATATCGGTGGAATAAACCACAAAAAAAAATAGGAAGTATACTCAATGCAGTGACCTCATAAGTAAAAGATGCATATATATATATGTATAAAAAATTATATCCATGCTCGGTAATGAAACAATCAAACTATCTCCATGTAGTTACATAGACCATAGACAGTTGTAAAAAAAATACTGTGAAATAAATATACGTTCATAAGTGAATATCAAAGTCCATGAACAGATAATCATAGTGACATGGTGACTTGAAATAAATACTTGGTGCAGACAATTTGCCAGTAGATAATCCACCACCGATAAATACAAGGCTTACCGGAAAAGATGAACCCAAATAGGCGTATGCCTAATAAGTCAGTAAAGCTTGTGGTGTAATACGCCTAGGGAACCATTCATCGGTACACACGGCATCCAGTTGAGGATATAGACTCCTATAATACTTCACAGCACAGCTTCCAATGGATATCCACCGGAGGGGTGATGACCAGAGAGTCAATCAGAAAATCTCTCCCAAGTGGTATGTTTAGGAGAAGAAGGAATAGGCCACATCGTGTGATTCCATTTCGATATAAAACATTTATTGTATATAAAAAAGGGAACACTCACATTTTATGAAGATAAAAAGCGCTTTGTAGTAAAAAGTGTGGAAAGTGACGCAGTGGCATCAGCAGAGCCCATCGTCTTACCAAGAAAAACATCCAAGCCCGGCTAAATTTTGCAAAAACACATGAAGTCTCCCAAAAGCATGTGGGAAAATGTGTTATGTGGCCATAATTCCAAAAGATATGTTTGGCACAAAAACAACACTGCACATCACCAAAAGAACACCATACCACCGTAAAACATGGTGGTGGCAGCATCATCCTTTGGGGCTGTTTTTTTTTTCAGCTGGAACAGAGGCCTTAGTCAAGGTAGAGGGGATTATGAACAGTTCCAGATACCAGTCAATATTGGCACAAAACCTTCAGGTTTCTGCTAGAAAGCTGAACATGAAGAAGGAACTTAATTTTTCAGCATGACAACAACCCAAAGCATACATCCAAATCATCAAAGGAATGGATTCACCAGAGGAAGATTAAAGTTTTGGCATGGCCCAGCTAGAGCTCAGACCTGAATCCCATTGAAAATGCATGGGCTGATCTGAAGAGGGCTGTGCACAAGAGATGTCCCCGAATTCTGACAGATTTGGAGTGTTTTTGCAAAGAAGAGTCAAGATGTGCCATGCTGATAGACTCATACCCAAAAAAACTGAGTGCTGTAATAAAATCAAAAGGTGCTTCAACAAAGTATTAATTTAAGGGTGTGCACATTTATGCAACCATATGTTAGTTTTTTATTTTTACTTCGCATCCACCTAAAACATTTCAGTTTGTTGTTCAACTGAGTTGTACAGTTTACAGGTCACATAAAAGGTGGAAAAAACAGCGGTGTTTAGACTTTTTATATCCACTGTGTGTAATATATATATATATATATATATATATATATATATATATATATATATATATATATATATATATATATATATATATATATATATATATCCTCATATGTGTTAATTGCCTAAACTTAAACTTACCAAAAGACAGAAGTTCTGTTGCTGATCCGCAACCTCCACCATGGCGGGCAGCTCCGGGCATAATAGGGTGGTAGCATGTGGCCCCTGACAGCCCCTGGTCATGGCCTATGGTGGCTATACAGAAATTCAACTCTGTGTGTTACTGCCATTGTATGGGTCACCATTGTAACACACTAAACATAAAAGGATGTATTTGTTCATGTGCTCATGTCCAAATAATACTGTATTCAGTCTGTGATCAGTCTAATCCCTGCATGTGCTGTACCCCCTCAGATCCCCCTAACTGTGTTGGTCCTTGTATGTGTGTCAATGTGCCTCTTTTGTTGTCTTTGTAACAGGGTCAGCTTGTCTCCATAACTCGCAGGGTGGATGGTAGGTGGTTTGAAGGGCGAGTTGAAGGTTCTCCACGTCTTGGTCTGTTTCCAGCAAACTATGTGCAGATCAAAGATTGGCCTTTGAAGAAAAAGAAGGAGATCCCTCAAGTTAAGGCAATGAAAAGTACAAAGCCTATAGTGCAGGTCGGTACTAACAATATCTAACACACTGACTCTCAACTTAGACATAGACTGAGGGAGGACCTGTTCTCTATAGAAACCAGATTCTCAATGTCATTGCTCAAGTGCTATCTGGTTAAAAGGAAAGAAGAATCCGATTGGTTTCATAGAAAGGAGAAGGTAGTTTGTGACACAAGTAAGCCAACTGTAAAGGTATTGGCAAGAAAACTGGCCGTCATAAAAAGTGTACCCGTACTTGCCCATATACAGGGCACAGTAACAAGTTTTGGAACTACAGACCTTGTAGGTTGCCCCTATTTGCTTACCCCGTACTCTTTGCCATTCCAAATTTCAGCCAGACCACCCTGAGACTCCCCAGTTTTGACTTTATAAAAGTTGAATCTTTATCAGACCTGTTAGGAGCAGAAAAATTGGTTTCGGCCTGGTTCACATCTATGCATTTTTTTTGGTGCGTTTTGCAGAAACACACTACAGTTCATTTAAATTTTTTCATATGGGACACATTCACATCAATGCGTTTTTCAGCCGCTGCATTTTTGGAAAGAGTCTGACTTTTTTTTTTAAACGCAAAACGGTTCTTTTTTGGTTCAATAGACTTCAATGGAGAAGCTACAGAAAAGCATATAGTATGTTTTTGCTGCGATTTCACCACAATTCACATGTTTTTTTTATATACCCAACATCAAATTGGTTGAAAAGAAATAAGTATAAAAAATGCAAAATGAAATCCAGCAAAAAGCACTTCAGAAATGGATCAAAAGCAAGCTGCATAGGTGTGAACCAAGCCAAAGTTTGAATAGAGCGGAGAAGGTTTATATATTTGTTTTCTTGACAGTGGTCAAAAAAGACAAACAGAAGAGTGAATCTATCTAGCAGGGACACAGACCGCAATAAAAACTTGATAGCAATTCTGTTGATTCCAAAACCATAAAAAAGTTTGACTATACTTTTGCTTTAAAGACTTACAGTTGAACTTTGGGATAAACTAATATTGTCTAAATACAAGAGGCATGTGAATTCTTACTTGAGTTACTTATATATTTCTTCCAGATCTGTGCAGTAATCCAGTGTGAAGCTTTATCTTTGTGTAGGGGCTTCCTATAATAAAGACTGGGCACTGCTGCTCTCTCTTCGGAGCAGGGTGACTGGTCTAGTATTCGCCCCTTCCTGTAGTTTTCTGCATACAGCCTGTAGTGGATGGCCCTGCTAGGGGTCCCTCCCACAGCTCTGCTCTCAGCACAGGTTATATGCAGCACAATGATGTCATCACTGTTTTTACAAGGTAATAATTGGGTCTGCAAAGGCAATTTGTGCACCTAAAGAGGATTTATACTTATTGTGGAATGTTTTTAAATGAAAAGTTCTGCGCCCAGAGTTCAGCTTTAAAAACAACTTTTCTCAGCACAAATAGTTAATATGACAGCCTTTTTGTGCTAACTACTATAGTATGTCTATATTAAACATATGTTAGGGCATGCTGGAGTTCATAACTGGAAGGTCTTAGATTGTGTTTGGTGTAAATACAACATGCATACATGTTCCTTGGCTTCTAGAGTGAAACAGAGATTTAAAAAAAAAAAACCTTCCTGTTTGACATCTGAGGCTGAAAAGTTAACTTGCTTGTAATTTTTTTTCTTGCACTTAGTTTTTTCTGTTCTACTACAATCTTTTAAAACAAGCATCTAGCACACTGGCCCCTTGCAGGCATACAATGGAGGACATGGATGGCCAAGCATGACCGGGTGCCTGAGTCTGCCACTACAGGTGCCAGGATGTAGAAAAACTCCAGTGATCGTTTTAAAACTGCTTTACTACATAAAAAGTATTTTTAGACCAATTACCTTATTTTCCTTATCAGGTCTCCGATGGTGTCACACTCAGAGAAAAACCATGTGTTGTCAAGGTACCTGCATCCAATAAACTGCAGCAGCTCCAGGGGACTATGTAAGTTGTGTTAGAACCTAAGACATATGGATGATGGGGACTATCCATCATACTTGTTAGCTGTCTTTCAAATCCCTTTGGGTGAGGAGACTTATATTTTTTTTTTTAGAGATTCTGCCATTTTGGGCTAAATCATTTTGTGTTTTAGGTCTAGCTACAAATTTGTCGTTTAGCAAACAAGGGCATAGATCTAGATGTTACATTGCAGCCTATGCGTAATAAAGATTATCTACACCAAATACCATTTTTTTTTTTAGTTTTTGATAGAAGCGTTACCATTTACTTCATTTTTTTGTGATATTTGGAGCACCCATAGCTTACAAGATGCGTTAGCATATTTAAATGGGTCTTAAGCATGGTCTGGGAGTCCCAAGAACTCACATGCATATCTTAACTTTTAAAGAATCAAGAAGGCATACTGCCAATCAAATCCACAAACCACCCACACTGCATTGGGGATGGTTTCCAAGAATCTGGGGGTTGCACACCAAGGTGTTGGGAGTAGGCAACATATAATTGGGAGTGCTTACACATATAATACTCTCTATGAATGCCCTGGGCTACGGGGTTCCCATTAAAGTCAAAAAGATATGAAAGGTATCGGCAGTCAGCTTCGGGTGCTTGCTTTGCACTTATATTGCCAGTTTGGTACAATTAAAGCTGAGCCATGAAAACACATTCTCTATCACTTTTGTGACCTAACTTAACTGTAATGAAGTATGCCCCACATTGTGCAAACAGGTGGAACCATCAAAACCTTCTGTGCAGGGGTGGCCTGTCCTTCCTTTTTTGGAACCTTTGGCACTGCAGGGTTAATAGCTTCAGGTCTTCTCTGAAGCTGCTGTGAAAAACTTCCACATGGGCAACCGCTTCCTGCTGTGACCTGTCTAAAACTCGATCTGTAAATGGGGGAGAGAATATTGTTAGTTATCAGGCTCTCTATCATTCCTAGATTGTGTTACAGGCAGTAAAAGCAGTGAAAAAAAGAATGTTTCTCAATGGAGGAAGTGGGAGGAGAGGGTGGGTTCTCATCGGTAACTTTTTCACGGCAGCTTCACAGAAGACCCATAGCGATTAATCCTGCAGCACAGGAAGTTTAGAGACAGGAAGAGGACGGGGCATCCCTGCAGTAAAGATTTCTACAAGAGCCAGCTGCCTGCATGATGTGGTACAACCTTCATTACAGGTAAGTTAACTCACTAAATCTACATAGATTTTTTTATTTTTATGGCTAAACATCAGCTTTAAACTGGCTCACTTTAATACGCAATAAAGGGAATACATATATTATTAATATGATGCGCTTCTGCTAAAACAAAGCCTGTGTGGTCCTAAACTTAAAAAGTGCAGATCTACTATCCTATAGAGCAGTGTTTCTCAACTTCAGTCCTCAAGGCGCCCCAACAGGTCATGTTTTCAGGATTTACCTCAGATGAAATAGCTGTGGTAATTACTAAGGCAGTGAAACTGATCACATCACCTGTGCAAAATAATGGAAAGCCTGAAAACATGACCTGTTGGGGCGCCTTGAGGACTGGAGTTGAGAAACACTGCTATAGAGAACATACAGAAATGGTAATTGTGCTTGAACAGTAGGCTGAAAATGTACTTTGGCCTTTAATTCCTCCTAAAAAATAGCAGTTCAGTTCCTGTGACTCTAGACTCTTAGCTGATCTCACACTGCAGATTTACAGCTAAGCATAGCTGACTGTGACTACTAGTCTTGGGAAGTTTGGAGTGAGATTTAGTGATGCCACTACTGTGCTGCTTACTTTTCTTCTTGCTGGAGGGGAAGGTGTGCTTGAGCATTTGCAGTGCAAGGATCTCATTTTTGCTTCATCTATTCTGTGGATCTGTGCTTTCTGCACCTCTCCAGCTACTTATGAACATAACCCACAACAGATTAGCAGTCATCAGAGCAGTGGCGGCTGGTGCTGTATATTTTGAGGAGGGGGGGCAAACAAGACAACCCGTCCTCACCCTTACACCCCCACCACGGTTGGTCTGCCTTGCACTCTTACACCCCACCCCCCCAGTTGATCAGTCGGCACTGCACTTACCCCATCTAGGTCACTAGGTAGCTTTGGCTCCTTCCTGCGTCTCCTCCTCCTCGGCGGCGACTTCCTCCTCGGCGGCTTTACCCTGCGTCTCGGGCTTCACGGCAGCTTCCTCCTTGGCGGCTTCCCTCGGCGCGTCAGCCAATACGATCGCTTCTCCACTCGGCCAATCGGGTCTCAGGAAGCGGGAGGAGAATCAGGAAGACGATAGCGAATATTAATTCGCTACTGTCACATAACTGGGTGGGCTCAGGGCGCAATCCTCTACACCCCGAGCCCACCCTTTTTTGAAGCCAATTAGAGCCTCAGGCTCTAATCATGTGCTTAAAAAAAAAACCCCATTGAAATCCATAGGTCCGGCGCTCTGCATGTAGATTAGGGGCCGGGCAAATGGATTAGGGGGCGGCTCCCCTGTTCCCCTAATGGACGGGCCGCCACTGCATCAGAGGGGCAGCTCTGACATGAGGTAGTAAAACCTTCTCCAATACTAATATGACCGACTCTACACAGAGCACAGTGCAGAAGAATGCATGGCAAGTCAGTAATCACCTGCATGGAGACCACAGACAATACTGATGACTACTTCTGATAGCCTTTTTTAGCCAAATCTTTACAGTTGAGGTGTTCCTAAAATTTAAAGATCAGGGATTGTTGTCCCTATCATGATTTTACAGTGGAACCAATCATGTATGTAGGGTTATGCTACTGAAGTTGTTAATCAAGAAATATAATTTCTTGTTGTTTTTAGGTACCGAGCAGTATTTCCTTTCTCTCCTAATAACTCAGATGAGCTGCAGTTGCTGGCAGGGGATGTGGTGACTGTGACACAGCAGTGTGAGGATGGGTGGTATGTAGGTAAGTGACTTTGAACTGGAATAAAAGATCCTGACAGTATACAATATATCACCGGAATGTGTAAGTCATCCATTTTTCCCTTTCTCAGGTGTCTGCTGGAGAACACATCAATTTGGAACCTTCCCTGGAAATTATGTTGTTCCATATGTGACTTCTTAGTCCTGGAGGCTTCACTTTCAAGTGCTTGTGTACATTCTATGGAATCCTTCTTGGACTAGTAGTGCCAACCCCTCTGATTCAGTGATTTCATGGACAGCTGTGGCCACGCTGAAATACAGGGAAGAGATTGAGGAAATAACCTTCTGGCATATACTAGCCATGGCCTTCAGCCGATGGGGGACTAGTTGATGCAACCTACCTTGTCAGTGAACAGAGCACTGCAACTGAGGGAAAATGACTAATATTATTCTTACTATATACCATATTTTTGTCCAAATGATCTTACCCTCCAATTTGTCCATACACCATAACTCCATCTTATTTTCCACGTATGTTCCTTGTTTCAAGCTTTTAAATGCACCTTTTTCTTTCTTGTTTTGCTGATAGTACAGCCGATCTTACAATTTATACCACCTAGCTGTTTGTTTGTTTTTTTTTGTCCTGGATGAAC
The DNA here is from genome assembly GCF_042186555.1 of Aquarana catesbeiana. Lineage (NCBI taxonomy): Eukaryota > Metazoa > Chordata > Amphibia > Anura > Ranidae > Aquarana > Aquarana catesbeiana. The sequence goes on from NC_133326.1 coordinate 617,227,352, forward strand.
TGTATATATTAGGTAGAAGGAATACTTCTCTGCAAGTATGTGCTGTGCCCAATGCCATTTGCTTTTCTTTACCATGAGCAGAACCTCACTAGGCCTCATGCAGCTGAGTTCTCCCTTAGTGCTTTGCCACTTACAGGACATCACTAGGCTAGGCTCAGTTTTATGGGCATTTCTTCCCTGCCTCTCTCATGTACCCAGCAGATCAGCCATCCCTTTCTTTCTCTCCAGGCTTTCGTAGATGAACTTCAAATTCTCACAGGAGGGACTTCAAGTTGTCTGATTACACCTAGGTTTTCTGGCCCCAGTTGCTTCTACAGTGGTCTCCTCCCTCTTTGCACTATTGACTTCTCTTTGGACATGTCCCTTCTAAAGTAGCTGTATAATTTTTAGACCAGGTGTTCTTTTTGATGTAAAAGAGTGTTCAATGTCCACATAACTGTATTTAAGGTCTATTTTTTTTTACTGGATTGTTATTCTGTTATGCACAGAATTAACAGTAACTTTTCACTTCAAAGTATGAGTATCATATTAGGATTGAAGTTTCCACAGGAATTCTAGGAGCCTTACTTCACACAGACGACCAAATGTTCTTCCATTTCACCTCAGCTACAATAAAGAGGAATGCTCAAAGGAGCACAGTCAACAATGCTATTCTGCTCCTGGTTGGGAGAACCCAGATACTGATTACATGGCGACTTCTCATTCACCACTTTCTAGAAAGATCCAAGACATGGCCTCCAAACCTTCAGATATCTTCTCAAGTGCCCTAAATTATGCCACACACCCTAAGGAGCTGTCTCTTTACTAAAAATGTTCACAGACCAAACAAGGAACTTCCTAAGGGAGATTAGTGACATCCTCTCAAGGCCTCTCTTACAGTCGTAGCATGGTAGTACCCAGGCAACTATTATTTTTAGAAGGAAGTTGTCAATGGCCTACATATCACTCTCAGTATGTTTCCTTTAGGTATAAAATCCCTGTAAATCAATTTTTAGAAAAGGTAAATGAATAAACAAGGATGGTATTATGGTCTCATCCATACTAGGTTGCTTTGTATTTGCTTTTTGAATGCACAGAAATGTTTTTTACACCAAATAAATTGGAGGGCTGTGGGTTATCTGTGCACTTGCATTATGCAGGCTGATGAAATGAGCTAATATTGCAATAAATATTGTTAAACCTAACAAGTTATCTAGTAGCAACTTTCTATACAACTTTATGAGACAGATATCAGCCAGTTCAACAGAAACTGTCCAACATTCAGCCAGTGTATACAGCACTAACCTCTGGCTTCTATCGAACAGGCATGCTGGAAAACCAGCAGCCAACCAGCAGCCAACCAGCATTCGATTAGCACTTGCAGCCAATAGCTGCAAGCGCTGACCGCTGTGTTATGGTGAGAATAGAATAGCTCAGCGGGGAGATCGTTGTACCAAAATCACATAGTACAGCAAGCTCCACGTTTTTTTTTTTTTTTTTTTCGGTCCACTGTGTTGAACAAAAAAAAAAAGAAATACCTGTGTGTACCAGGCTTAAAGTGGTTGTAAACCCTTTACAACCACTTTTTACTACAGGCAAGCCTATAATTAAGCTTACCTGTAGCTACACTGGATATCTCCTAAACCTGCACGGTTAAGGAGATATCCCTGTATTTGCATGTGCCGACGTCATCGGCACATGTGCAGTTAAGCAAAGTCAACTGTGCCGTTACCGGCGGCTCCCGCGTGCATGCGCGGGAGTGATGTCATCGTGGCCCTGGCCAATCACAGCGCCGGAGCTGCGATACCCGGAAGTAACCCCCGGGAGAGATGTCGGCAGCTGGAGCGGTGAACAAGGACTGCTGCGGGGGCTTCGATCTCAGGTAAGTAATTCATAATGAGCTAGTATGCTATGCATACTAGCTCATTATGCCTTTGTCTTGCAGTTTTTTTGGGGGAATTTTTGTTTACAACCACTTTAACTCCACTTTTGTTAAGAAAAAAAACCTTTCCTGGGTGTAAACCTTGTAAAACTAAACAACCCATGCAGTTTAAAATAGAAATAAAAGGCAAAACATCTGTGTAAACATGTTATTTTTAAAGTAATCACATACCTTCTTTTCTCGGCTGCATAAGGAGCTCAGAAGGCTGGGGGAGGGGAAACAGCAGACACTAGTCTTCCCAGTAAATGGCTGGGGGGGGGTGGCGGCATGATTGCAAGTCTAATCATTGGAGGAGAGCAAAGCTTGATAGTGCAACGCTCAAAACAATACAAATACACTGTAAGTCGATAAGTCACTAATAAAGTGCTAAAACTAATGCAAAAATTAATATGCATCCAATAAGGAAAAAAAATAATTCATATAGTTAGGTGCTACCCCAAATACATTATATACAAATAAAAAGCTCTCTTAATAGTGTAAAATTATAGTTCCAAATTCAACATGTGCAAACTCTGGCCCTTTCCTTCATTATTTTTTTGCACTATTAGAGACAGATTTTTATTTGTATAAAATTTATTTGGGGTAGCACATTTGTATTTGAAATTTATTTTATCATCATCCACAAAAATGAAAGTAAACAGTCACCTAAAGGCACGTATCCACTTTCCCTCAGCGCTCATGAACCTGTTAAACTAAAAAGGTCACAGACCCTTCAGCTGCTGCTAGTAAATAAATCAGATAGTACAAAACACATCTACACACCCTAAAATATAAACATTAGCAGCGCTAAACTATTGTTTCAGCATAGTGTCCAATAGTAAAAATTCAAAGAAACACAGCGGTTGATTTATTAAAACTGGAGCGTGCAAAATCTGGTGCAGCTCGGCATAGAAACCAATCAGCTTCCAGGTTTTAATATTAAAGCTTAATTGAACAAGCTTTATATGGAAGCTGATTGGCTACCATGCAAAGCTGCACCAGATTCTGCATTCTCCAGTTTTAGTAAATCAACCCCACAATGTCCTGAATATAGATAAAATAAGAACGTCTGTATGGAGTGGTCAGCTGTATCAAGGTGACGGACAGTGCACGGAGGGATGTTGGGAAAAAATATATTTAATCACTGAATATCTTCATCCCTTCGCCACACTGCGTGGAACACCACTCCCTTAGGATGTTACACTTACCAGAAATGGAAATCAGCCTTAAGTTCCACAGATTAGCAGACCTCCTCCTCTGATCGTCAGATCATGGTACAGACTACCTCTTAAGCTTCAGTCCTAACTTCGCCAATAATAGATCTGTATGGACTCCCAACACAAACGCTCTCAAGTTCCAAGCACCGATTCACGGGGATTAGATCTTAAAATACTGGACTCCAATTGATTGCTAATGGATCCCCAGCTCATCAGCGGTACAGAGACGGACTCTGAATACTTAGACAGGACTTCCGTCACTTTTCCTCCAATCCTAACTGTTTTCTTTGGTGGAGAACTAAAAAAAAACCATAAGATTCAGTCATTGTATCCTTGCCAAAGATCAGACATGGACTTTACTGACAGCAAACAAAGACAGCTATTGCCCGAACACCATAACGCAGTGATTTTATCTATATTCAGGACATTTTGTTTCTTTGAATTATTTACTATTGGACACTCTATGCTAAAACAATGGTTTAGCGCTGCCAATGTTCTAATTTTTTATCATTGGTTGCGTATTCATTTTGGCACTAATTTTAGCACTTTATTAGTCACTTACAGTATAGTGTATTTATATTGGTTTAAGCGCTGCACTATCACGTTTTGTGTTTATATATAAGGTTGGCCGATCACCTTCTTTTGTGCTAGCTGCGATCCCTCTTTTGAGCGCTCATTCATACTATTTTAGCTGGAATTGCAGGAGAGCAGACTGAATTCTCAGCATAGCTAGAACACTGACCACTCTGAGCTCTCATACCTAGTGTGGCCAGTTTTTAATAGGAAAGCAGAGGGACTGGCAGGAACACCAGGGATTTTACACAGAAGAAACAATACAAAGAGAACAGGATACATTGTCAAACAAGTACATGGTACACCAAGCACATACCAGGAATATAAAATGTTGTTGAAACATCAACACATTCTTTAAAGAGGTTGTAAACCTCCGAACCCCCCCCCCCCCCCAAAAAAAAAAACCCTGCAAGACAAAGGCATAATGAGCTTATGAAATACTTACCTTAGAATGATGCCCTGCAGTGCCGCCCGTAGTCCACTCCCACGGCCAACAGCTTTTACCGGGGTTACTTCTGGGTTTGTGGGCTCCGGTGCTGTGATTGGCCGGAGCCGTGATGACGTCACTCCCGCGCATGCGCTTGGGAGCCGCCGGTCATGGCACGGGCCCTGAAAAAAAACGGCACCAGAGGCCCGTTTCTTCAGTGCACATGCGCTGATGATGTCGGCAGCAGTGTATAGAGTGGGTATCTCCTAAACTGTGCAAGTTTAGGAGATATTTACAGTATAGAAAGAGCAAAAAATGGCTGGACAGCCACACTCCATTAAGACACCTTTATTGAGGTCAGATAAAATCCAAACAGTCACAAACGATCACATCGATCCCAGAGGAACAGGACAAGGCAAGGCTTACATGTTTCACACTGCAAGTGGGTGCCTAATCATAGCCATAGATATTTACAGTACCTACAGGTAAGCCTTATTATAGGCTTACCTGTAGGTACAAGTGGTGTAACAGCGTTTACAAGCACTTTAAGAAAAACCTGTATGTGCCACTATGTCCATGGTAATCTGGTTTGTAAATGGGAGTGTTTGCATTCAGTCTAATCAGCTGATGCACTCATGGTCTTCTAATGGGAAAAGTTGCTGTGTCTGCATCCCTTTAGAAGTAATTAACCCTTAGGGTGTATCTAACCAAAAATATAAATCCTGTTTCAGAGGATGCCTAAAATCTGATTTGTATCTTATTGCAAACTTCTGGGAAAATCAGTCAGTCAATAACACATGCAGGAAATGACATTTCTGGAAAAGATCTGTACACCAACTGTGTACAGTTGGCCTCCAGGTTGCCAAACTGCATTCTTTTACTAAATAAATACAGTGGCTACAAATTGAAACGGAAAGTAATTTTTAATAACAAAATTATAATACAGGAACTATATATGCAAAAAACATTTTTTTTTATTTGCTATATTTTTCAGAAAAGTGAAGTTACCCTTTAAAGGAATTACATAACTCCCAACTGTCCCTGATTTGGAACAAAGTCCCTCTGTCCCTCTTTCCTCCTCATTTGTCCCTCATTTTAGTCTGATCTATATAGTTGTATATAAAATGCACTTTTTATCTTTCAAGAAGTGTTTGCCAGTGCCAGGGGTGTTGCTAGGTCTACAAAAGATCTGGGGCTAGAGCCCATAGCAGCATAGTAAAGAAAGTCATACGCTTGGGCGGGCATACACATGTACATATACGTGTATGTGTGCATTTGTGTGTATATATATCCCCAGTGAGCCCCCCCTCTTACATCAGGGTCCCCAGAGAGCCCCCCCTTACATCAGGGTCCCCAGAGAGCCCCCCCTTACACCAGGGTCCCCAGAGAGGCTCATTCTTACATCAGAGTCCCCAGAGAGCCTCCCCCTTGCATCAGGGTCCCCAGGGAGCCCCCCCACTTACATCAGGGTTCCCAGAGAGCCCCCCTTACATTAGGGTCCACAGAGAGCCTCCCCCTTAAATCAGGGTCCCCAGAGAGCCTCTCCCTTAAAATTAGGGTCCCCAGAGAGCCTCCCCTTGCATCAGGGTCCCTAAAGAGCCCCCCTGCTTACATCAGGGTCCCCACAGAGCCTCCCCTCCCCTTGGGGACCCCTGCAGAGACTCAGGGCTATGGGCCAAAAGCCACCCCCTAGCAACGCCACTGGCCAGTGCTAAACGTTTCATCCAATTTCTATATTGCTGCATTTGTAAATTTCAAAAGCCAGTATACAGAAAGAGTAGTGGTTAAAAAAAAGCACTTTTAGGTATAACTAATAATTGTTTTGTATAATTCTCCTTTAAGGGGTGTGACAGGGGGGGTGTGTCCTATGCTTGTCTACTTTTGCTAATAGGTGTCCCTCATCCCCATCTCCGCATAGCTAGCAATGTCCCTCGTCCCCATCTCTAGCATAGTCTAAATGAACATGCAGTGGTGGCCCGTCCATAGGGGGCACATGGGCGCCGCCCCCACCAGCAGTAAAAAACATAAAAAATAAAAATGTATTTTTTTTTAAAAAGGCCCTTTAAAAAAAAATAGAAATTTCCTTTAAGTGCACTGTGTTCAGACGCCGGACACAGTGCACTATGGGAAGCGCCATGTCAATGCGCTCACGAGATTGTAGATGAGGAGCTTCATTTGCAGGATTTTTACCTGCTTTGTGGCACATTCCATCGCACCGAACAACTTCCGCCGGTGCTTTGTTCTTGGAGTTAAGACATTACTTCCGGTTTCCCTGTGCCAGAGGGAAACCGGAAGTGACATCAGAAGGTCCGTGGAAGCCATAGATATTTACAGTACCTACAGGTAAGCCTTATTATAGGCTTACCTGTAGGTACAAGTGGTGTAACAGCGTTTACAACTACTTTAAGAAAAACCTGTATGTGCCACTATGTCCATGGTAGTCTGGTTTGTAAATGGGAGTGTTTGCATTCAGTCTAATCAGCTGATGCACTCATGGTCTTCTAATGGGAAAAGTTGCTGTGTCTGCATCCCTTTAGAAGTAATTAACCCTTAGGGTGTATCTAACCAAAAATATAATTCCTGTTTCAGAGGATGCCTAAAATCTGATTTGTATCTTATTGCAAACTTCTGGGAAAATCAGTCAGTCAATAACACATGCAGGAAATGACATTTCTGGAAAAGATCTGTACACCAACTGTGTACAGTTGGCCTCCAGGTTGCCAAACTGCATTCTTTTACTAAATAAATACAGCGGCTACAAATTGAAACGGAAAGTAATTTTTAATAACAAAATTATAATACAGAAACTATATATGCAAACATTTTTTTTTATTTGCTATATTTTTCATAAAAGTGAAGTTACCCTTTAAAGGAATTACATAACTCCCAACTGTCCCTGATTTGGAACAAAGTCCCTCTGTCCCTCTTTCCTCCTCATTTGTCCCTCATTTTGGTCTGATCTATATAGTTGTATATAAAAAAACACTTTTTATCTTTCAAGAAGTGTTTGCCAGCGCAGGGGTGTTGCTAGGTCTACAAAAGATCTGGAGCCCATAGCAGCGTATGTAGCTTGGGCGGGCATACACATGTATATAAAGTAATATACGTGTGTGTGTGCACGTGTGTGTGTGTGTGTGTGTATATATATATATATATATATATATATATATATATATATATATATATATATATATATATATATATATCCCCAGTGAGCCCCCCACTTACATCAGGGTCCCTAGAGAGCCCCCCTTACATCATGGTCCCCAGAGAGCCCCCCTTACATCAGGGTCCCCAGAGAGCCTCATTCTTACATCAGAGTCCCCAGAGAGCCTCCTCCTTGCATCAGGGTCCCCAGAGAGCCCCCCCCCACTTACATCAGGGTTCCCAGAGAGCCTCCCCCTTAAATCAGGGTCCCCAGAGAGCCTCTCCCTTAAAATTAGGGTCCCCAGAAAGCCTCCCCCTTGCATCAGGGTACCTAGAGAGCCCCCCACTTACATCAGGGTCACCTCAGAGCCTCCCCTCCCCTTGGGGACCCCTGCAGAGACTGCAGGGACCAAAATCCACCCCTTAGCAACGCCACTGGCCAGTGCTAAACATTTCATCCACTTTCTATATGGCTGCATTTGTAGATTTCAAAAGGCAGTATAAAGAAAGAGTAGTGGTTAAAAAAAAAAGCAATTTTAGGCATAACTAATTTTTTTGTATAATTCTCCTTTAATGGGCGTGGCGTCCTATGTTTGTCTACTTTTGCTATTAGGTGTCCCTCGTCCCCATCTCAGCATAGCTAGCAATGTCCCTCGTCCCCATCTCTAGCATAGTCTAAATGAACATGCAATGGTGGCCCGTCCATAGGGGGCGCCCCCAAACGCCCCCCCCCAGCAGTAAAAAAAAAAAAAAAAAATTAAATTAATTTTTTTTAAAAAGGCCCTTTAGAAAAAAATAGAAAGAAATTTCCTTTAAGTGCACTGTGTTCGGGCGCCAGACACAGTACACTAGGGGAAGCGCCACGTCAATGCGCTCACGAGATTGTAGACGAGGTGCTTCATTTGCAGGATTTTTACCTGCTTTGTGGCGCATTCCATTGCGCCGAACAACTTCCGCCAGTGCTTTGTTCTTGGAATTAAGATGTTACTTCCGGTTTCCCTGTGCCAGGGAAACCGGAAGTGACATCAGAAGGTCCGTGGAACACACAGCCCGAGCGGAGCTGGTAAGTGAGGCTGCAAAATAGGTTAACTGCGAGCGCCATGCTTGGTGTTCACAGTCCACTCAGCTGTGTTAGGAAAGTGAATGACTGTTCGCTTTGCCAACACTGAACCGCCTTTCCGCCAATCAGGAGCTCGGGTCTGTTACCTGTCACCTGATTGGCTGAAACGACAGGTATCGCTATTGGACGCCTATCAGGAGGCAGGAGACGCATGAAGGACCCCGCTCATCGCCTTCACCCGCTGCCCCACAGACACAGGGTAAGTGTTGGACAGATGGCGAGCGGGCAGGAGGCACGCTGGCAGCATTTAATGGGCACACTAGCAGCATTTGATGGGCACACTGGCAGCATTTGAAGGGCATACTGGCAGCATATGATGGGCACACTGGCAGCATATGATGGGCAGTTGGGCACACTGGCAGCATTTGATGGGCAGTTGGGCACACTGGCAGCGTTGGGCACACTGGCAGCATATGATGGGCAGTTGGGCACACTAGCAGCATATGATGGGCACACTGGCAGCATTTGATGGGCACACTGGCAGCGTTTGGCACAGTAGCTGCGTTTGGCACAGTGGCTGCATTTGATGGCACAGTGGCAGCGTTTGATGGGCATAGTGGCTGCAATTGATGTTTTTTTTTTTTCAAAATTTTTTCAGTTTGTTTGCGCCCCCTCCCAAAAATTTTGAGCACCAGCCGCCAATGTGAACATGTGATATGCAAGATGCATAAAAAACCCCCCACAAGAGTGCAAACCTTAACTAATTTATGATAATTGAAGGGATCTTGAACCTCAGATGATATTACATCCGACAACATAATACTAACCAGTGGCATGAGAAGAGATCAGCATACATGAAAGAAATTCATGAAAAGGAAGTGAAGGGCTGGAAAGGTTAAAAGAAAAATTCTGTCCAAGATGTGGAATTTTTCCCCCGATACAAAATGACACAGCTCTGTGTTGTCTCAGCTTGTAACGGATTGAGGAATCCCAGGGATGGACAGGCTGGGGCTATAGAGGTTGCACTAGCTGGGGGTGGCAGGGAACTGATATTATAATATAGTGATATATCAGTTTACCAGAGGTCATATATCATTACATATTCCTGCATTTATTGCTGAACAGCAATTCATAAATAAAAATATAATTACTTAAAGTGGAATTAAACCCTCCTCTCCTTTACAGCCAAGGAAGCTGCCATCTTGGCCTCTGTTCAGCAATTACCATGATGCTGCACATGTGATCAGTTATGACACCAAACACTTGATGGCTTCATAGTTCTGTTGAGAGCAAAAGTAACTGTAACAATCAGGGCTTTTTTTCTCAGAGAATAGGTGCAGGAACTCCCTCCTTATGAGTCCTCCTTCCTCTCTGCCCCCTACCCACCTCCGAGCACTGTCTCTTGGCTCCACCCCCTACCCACCTCCCAGTACCGCTCCTTTTAGAGAGTACAGAACCAAGTATCATTTTGTGCTACTAAATTGTATGTAATTTAATAGACCCCACCCAAGCAGCAACAGACCCCACCACAGCAATAGATCCCCTCCACACACGACAGACCCCCCCCCCCCCCGCAACAAAATACCACCCCAGCAACAATAATCCCCCACAAAAAAAAATAGATCCCCAGTAACAATAGATCCCCCAGCAGTCAGCATCAATTGACCCTCCAGCACACCTTGCCATAGAATACATTCAGTGCTGGAGGTGCCGGAACTGCGCAATTATTATTCTTGGCATGCCTTGAATCGAACTATTAAATCAGTGGGTTTAGTTCTGCTTTATTCCCTTGCATGTGCTTCATTCTGATGATTACCCAATCAGGCTCTGAGCATTGCATTGTGGGTAAAAGAGGAGAAGTTCACCTTCTCCCCTATACCCAGACATTCTGGATATTTTCTCAGGGCTCTAGCCTTCAAATAGGTTGGTTGAAGACTCAAGGTAAAATGAGCATTTCATATTTACCATAGGCATCCAGCAGGTGGCACTATATGTGCTGTGGTGGATTTTCTGCAGCTGTGCTAACTACAGGCATTAACAGCAGACCCTCCTTCCTCAATCCTAGCAGCAGCAGACTAGAATTAAAGTAGAATTCCTGCCTAACACTAACTATTATTACAAATGCTCCCTCCCCCCCCTACTACTTATGCTGCCTAACCTGTGTGAAATAAAAGTGTGTATACTTACCTATCTTCAGCATGCTCTGCTCCGGTCATATGATCTTGTTCCCCTGAGTCAGTCAGCGGTGGCTGTAGAGGAGAGGAGGGAGCGCCGACAATGGATGGGCCATGCAAGCTATAGGTTACGTCACCACGCCCATTACATCAGTTGTTGGTGTGCTTTCTCCTCTCACCTGTAGCTGCCAATGGCAGACACAGGGGGTCATGTGTCTAGATGAAAATAGGTAAGTATATACATCTTTCCTACACAGGTTCGTCAGAATAGGTGTTGGGGGGGGGGACCACTTTTAGACATAGTTAGTGTTAGGCAGGAATTCCACACTAAACAGACAGTACTGGGCTTTCTTATTAGAGGGGAGGAGCTTCCTAGGAAAATGATGTCTCCAGTCTGCTGTAGGCAGGGGAAGCACTTCCCCTGTCTTCCTACCTCCAGTAATCACTCTGTTCAGTGCACTGTGATGGTTAGGTGAGGTAGGTTAAAGAGTGAGAGGAAACAGCTGTGTGAGGGATTTTTACACTGGAAGGTCAGAGAGTGAGAGGCAGCAGCATAAGGAAGAGCTGTGTGAGGGATTTTTACACTGGAAGGTGAGGGAGAGAGGGGGAGAGAGAGAGAGGGGGAGAGAGAGAGATGGGGGAGAGAGAGTGAGTGAGTGAGTGAAAAGGCGAGAGATATGAGCTGCTTGAGGGATTTTTACACTGGAAGGTCAGAGAGTGAGAGGCAGCATCATAAGGATGAGCTGCGTGAGGGATTTTTACACTGGAAGGTGAGGGAGAGAGGGGGAGAGAGAGAGATGGGGGAAAGAGAGAGAGTGAGTGAGTGAGTGAGTGAGTGAGTGAGTGAGTGAGTGAGTGAGTGAAAGGGCGAGAGATATGAGCTGCTTGAGGGATTTTTACACTGGAAGGTCAGAGAGTGAGAGGCAGCATCATAAGGATGAGCTGCGTGAGGGATTTTTACACTGGAAGGTGAGGGAGAGAGGGGGAGAGAGAGAGAAGGGGAGAGAGAGTGAGTGAGTGAAAGGGCGAGAGATATGAGCTGCTTGAGGGATTTTTACACTGGAAGGTCAAAGAGTGAGAGGCAGCAGCAGAAGACGACTGAGCTGTGTGAGACAACATGCTTGATTTACTAATAGAGTAAAGGCTGTTTACCAATTAAAGTGTCTTTTCACTTTCCAAAGTGAATTTTAGTAAATAAAAGGTTGTTAAGCTAGTCTTTTACATAGCTGGAACTGTTCATTCAGGGAAAATATTTGAATTAATTTTGGAGTTTTCTAGGCCCCATTCATACGGACATTACATCAGTCCATTTTTGACTTTTGATAAGTAGAAAAAAAATGCACTGTAATGTATTCTATGTGTGTCTGGAGGTAAATAAATTGTCCATTAACAATCTGGTCCACTCAGGTTCCTCACACCGAATACAATATGTTTGCATCCAGGTCTGGTTTTGCAGACCTGAACAGAAATTAATGGATGTACAGAAATAGAAATGGATGCACATCCATTTTTATTTAACCACACAGAGGGAGTATATGGGTCTGTTTATCTTCATCACAAGATGGAGGAAAAACAGAACGGACACAGAAGTCACATATATTCACCCATTTCTGTACTGATCCAATTCAGGAAGAGATCTATCTATTGATCCCCTGATTGATCTATGTGAAAGGGGCCTAACAGGTCATTTTTGCTATGTTGATTTTCAATATTTCTTACTAAATCTGCCCCTTATTTTCTATTTCTAAAAGTTGATAAGTTGGTTAAATACTATTTTTATTTAGTGAAGATGTCATCATTGCTCAAGGCAACATAAATGACTAGATCAGCTACAATATTGTGGGTCTGTGTGATTTGAGCATAGTCAATTGTCATGTGGTTATTTTAATGGTTATTGTATTACTTTCCCTCCCCATCATCTCTCCTCTGCTCCCCCTCCAGCCCATATATTATGTCATTGCACCGCATCATTCTGTTCACTTTCTCACCTTTGTCTGGTGTTCTACCCTCCCCTAGGTGTGGAGATCACAGTGTTCCTTATATAAGAGCCATGCCTCTACCTGTCACTGTGCCCAGTGCCCAAGGCAGAGCTGTGGGGTGAGGTGAAGCGTTGTTCGCATTCCACATCCATGCCGTATGAATCAGGCCACCTGAGATTTCTGTACGGGGATGTGGCCAGCTCATTTTGCTGTATATACACCTTTTATTCTGCATGCTTATATAAAATATGCTGACACCAATTCGTAGACCTATGGGTGGAACAATCAGGCTCAGCGGAGATCACTGCAGTATGGCCAGCTACTATAGAGAGAGCAGCCTTTTATAGGGAATTTTAAATATGAATCTTTAAAGTCCCTTCCCCGCACTGCAAAGGTTAAATGCTCATTTGATCTAGGGAGAGATGAGAAAACTGCATTTGTTTCCTAGCCCCCGCTCCTGTCGGCTCTGGTCAGTCCTTTAGTGTCATAACGTATGTTGCACCCTCTACAAAGGTAGGTGCTAGATTCATTTTTTTTTTTTTTTTTTTATGTATAGGCAAATTTAAGCAGGCCTAGCTCCTGTTTGTTTTGGTTTGTGTGGGCTGGGAGTGGCTCAGAGTTAGCAGCTGGTTGCTCACAGGCAGTGTCACTGAGACCTCCTCTTCTTTCTAGAGGATGCTGGAAGAAGAGGAGGAGAGGTGGAGCTGCCTGGGGTGTTTTAAGGAGTCCTGACTAATCCCCAACCTGGATTGGCTGGGGGCAGGCCTCCTTAAATACCTAGAGTCAGCCCAGCTGGGGAGGAGTTGTCAGGTGGAAGAACTGAGGATTGAGTACTACGCTGTCTGGGCCTTTGAGAGAGTTCCCCAGTCTAGGGGGGGGAGTGACATTGGGCCTGGGCTCGGGTGCAGGATGGGCTCCAGGAAATCGTGGAGGCTCTGAACAGGAGGCACAGGAGGAGCAAGAGAGGACAGCAGGGCAAGTCTTTAGGAATAAACCACCGGCTGCAGCCAGGAGGGCTGGTGACTGACATGTGCAGTCAAGAGGACTGGGGAGGCACGCCTGAGAGGACTGGGAGATTGCAGTCAGAGATGGGTGCAGAGCCAGTAGTGAGGACTGCAATGTCATGGGCAGTGGAGTCAGGCCGCTGCAGCCAGGAGGGCTGGCAGGGCCTGAACAGGGCTGACTGGGAGCAGTAGTCCACCTATAGGACAGCTAGCATAAAAAGACTTCCTATTTTTTTTTTTTGCTACACCATAGGGGCCCGCGGTCCCTGCCTGCAAAGGGCAATTTATTTGGGCCTGGCTGATTCAGTGTCGGGGTTAACCATGTGCTAGCTGTTCCTGAGAAGCAAGAGTTGTGCAGGAGGAAGAGAGAGAAAGAGCAATAGTCTGCAAGCAAGAGTTGTGCAGGAGGATATTGGAGAAGTATTGTGTACATAGTTGTCCCAATTGATTGATATGCAATCCTCTAATTGATTGATATACAATCCACCTAATTATTGAGATACAATCTGCTGGGCATCTCATAATTCCCTGACCCCATCCGAGTAAATTCCCTAATAAAAATAACAAAAACAAGCACATAGACTGTTTTCTGCCTGAGAGTTACTGAGGAGTGAACGCCAGGTCTTGGCAGGGTGACAGGTGGGCCACAACACTCAGCAGCTCCTACGGGGTACCGCTATACGTACAATGCAGGGCTATTAACCCTGCACTGTATGTGGAAGAGGCAGGAGCGCGGCCATGGCCAGGAGCGCCTTAGAGCAATAGCTTTGCAGGACCCATCACGCCATTGCAGGGATTCTGTTGGAGCAAGGAATAAGGCAAGTATTATTACACAGGGTAAATAAAAAAAATCATTTAACCCTTGCAGTGTGAGGGGCCCCACTGCAATGGCATTTTTTTTCTTCTGCAAGATTTGGGCTTTAAAGAAGATGTAAACCTAGAGCAAATCTAAATCCAAGGATAAAAATGTAATATTGCAGCCTTCCACTTACTTGATTTTGTGGCTGAATTTGTTTTTTTTTTTGGTATTTCTTTCTTTATTTTCACCTGGGGATCCTGCCATTAAGGCCCCTTTCACACTGCCGCGACTTGAAAGTCACGCAATGCGGCCACGATTTTGATGCGATTTCAGGGAATGCCTTTGTAAACTTAAGGTCTTCAACTCGCATCAAAGTTGGACCAAAGTAGTACAGGGACTACTTTGAAGTCGGTGCAACTTCAAGTCGCACAGATATGAGTGGTTATCATTGGGAATCATGGGGTACGACTTGCCAAAGTCACAGGAAAAGTCACATAAGTGTGAAAGAGGCCTAACTTATTTCCTGTCCTAGGTGGTAACATTCACTAAGTGTAGTGTATCTATGAAAGAGCAGCATTGTCACCCTAGGACAGGAAGTGTGTTAATGGGGAAGTACGACCAAAGCTTGTGTTCACCCTGCACTCCTGTCACCCGTTTTGAGCCGACAGGGTAAAGCCTGCTGTCAGCTGATGTCATAAAGCTGGCCCAGGCTGGGGAAAGATGCCAACCATATGGTTGGGATCCACCCAGGAGCACTGCTGGGAGACTGAGCCACCTGCTCCCTCCACTCCCTAGCCCAGTGCTCAAGTGAGCACTGGAGGGGCAGAGCAGGCAACAGTGACTGACAGTCACGGGGGGGAGACAGATGCTGCATCCACCTAGGTAAGTATGATTTTTAGAAAAAAAAATCCAAAACTTCTCTCTGAACACCACAGAACACCTCCCTTTCTCCTCCTCCTCCCAAATAAATATGGGATATGTTTAGTGTTACACAGAAGATAACTGGGCTATTAACACTGCTTAGGATTTCAGTGCAGCACAGGAAGTTAGAAGCTTACAGAATTTCTGGCAGGACCAATGGGTATTTTTCTGTACTTGTAGTGATGCTAAAAATATACAGCATGTGACAATGTGCATTAGAAATATGTACTGAGTACATTTTTTTTTACAGTGGGAGGGGCAGTGTTTCGGTAGGAGGTCATGTGAGCGCCCAGCGGCTCTGTAAAAAAGGTATTTTGTCGAATCATTTTTAAAAACTAGAGATAGTGCACATTGAAGCTTCATGTAAGCATGCAGCAAGAGGGGAGGGACGGAGAGGAGATGGCTGACACACAGACTGAGCTGACAGGCAGGGAGGGAGGGGGAGAGAGCAGAGACAGCGGTCAGCTTTCAGAGGGGAAATCAGGACCAGGCAGGATCAACCAGGTACTGTAGATAGGAAGGGGCAATTGAAAAAAGCAAAAGTACTATGCTACAGTTTGTACCTTAAAGGGATAGGAGCATCATTTTTTGAGGGGGGGGTAACAATCACTTTAATGCATTACCTGCATCGGCGCTGCTCTTTGTCCCTCTCCTCACAGGACACAGAGGCAGCAGCAGGAGTAATTGGCTCCTGCTGCTGTCAATCGAATCCTGGGAGGAGGAAGCAGGGTTGAGCCACTCTGTCTGTGTCGAAGGACGCACACTACTTGGGAGTACACCCGCAAGTCTCCCCCATAGCAAGTGGTTTGCTATAGATCAGACATAGCAGAGGAGAAGCGGACAGTGCTAGCAGGGGACCCCAGAAGAGGAGGTTCAGGGCTGCTCTGTGCAAGACTATTGTACAGATCAGGTAAGTATAACATCTTTGTTATTTTAGAGAAAAATCAAACCTTTACAACCGCTTAAGCCACCAAAATAAAATACATGGCATTTACTAATAAACATAATTCTCATAATAATATATTTTTAAAAATACTTCTAAATACCATTTCTAACCAATTTGCAGCAGTCATGTGACAACTTTTGTCTAATATGCTGGGCAAGAACGTAAAGTGGTTGTTACCCCAACATTTATTATTCCTGATATGTGCCTGCTGTACTATGTACTTGTATGAGAAAGTATCCTGTCCTCTATGTATCACTTCCTTTGTGTGAAATTCCTGGTGTACCTGCCAGTCCCTCTGCTTTACTATTAAAAAAACTGACCACACTAAACAGGAGAGCATATCTCTAGCTATGCTGGAAATTCCTCCAATGATCAGACTTGTCCTGACACCCCCCACCCCCCGCTTCTCCTCCCCCTAGCCCTTATGCAGCTAAAAACAGAGAGAATGTGATCCCTTATAAAAAAAGAGAAAAAATAGGATTTTTATAACAGCTTACCTATAAAATCCTTTTCTTCGAAGTACATCACGGGACACAGAGCCATAGTAGTTACTATGTGGGTTATAGGCCACCTTCAGGTGATGGACACTGGCATGCCCTAAGACAAAAAGTGCACTCCCTATATAACGCCTCCCACTACTGGGAGTACAAAGGGAGGGACCTCTGTGTCCCGTGATGTACTTCAAAGAAAAGGATTTTACAGGTAACCTGTTATAAAAATCCTATTTTCTTATCGTACATCACGGAACACAGAGCCATAGTAGTTACTATGTGGGATGTCCCATAGCAATGCCAACTGAAGAGAGAGAGACACAACAAAAGTAGGGCACCAAGAGACTAGAGGACTTATACTGCAGCCTGTAGTATACTGCGCCCAAAGGCGATATCCTCATGACCTTTTACTTGATATAATCTTTTAAATGTATGGACTGAAGACCAAGTTGCAGCCTTGCAGATCTGAGCCATGGAGGCTTGGTGATGCACTGCCCAAGAAGCACTAACAGCCCTGGTGGAGTTTGCTTTAATATGAAAAGGAGGAATTTTCCTCTTTAAACCATAAGCTTGAACAATCACTTGAAAAATACATTTAGAAATAGTAGATTTCGACCCTGCCTGTCCTCTTTTAGGACCGTCTGGCAACACAAACAAAACACCAGTTTTACGAATGTGAGCGGTCACTTTCAAATAGATCTTGACCGCTCTTACCACATCAAGAGAATGTAGTGACCTCTCTTCCAAAGAACAAGGTTCTGGAAAAAATGAAGGCAGAACAATATCCTGATTTAAATGAAAACCTGACACCACCTTCGGTAGGAATTTAGGATGAGGCCGCAATACAACCTTATACTTATGAATAATCAAATATGGCTCTTTACAAGAAAGAGCAGCCAACTCTGATACTCTTCTTGCAGAAGATATGGCAACCAAGAAAATTATTTACCTCGTCAAGAGGACTAAGGGAATATCTCGTATTGGCTCCAAAGGCTGTTATTGTAATGCCGACAGGACTAAATTTAAGTCTCAAGGGTTCAGGGGTGACCTAACTGGAGGATTAATCCATGTTACCCCCTGAGAAAATTTACGAACCAGAGAGTGTGAAGCAAGAGGTCGTTGAAAAAACATCGATAAGGCCAACACCTGGCCTTTGATAGTACTCAAGGCCATCTTCATTTCTAATCCCATCTGTAGGAATTCATGGATCCTACCTATGACATATTTCCTGGGGTGCCAACCCCTGGATTCACACCAGGAGACATATGCCTTCCAGACTCTATAGTATATGACTCTGGAGGCCAGCTTCCTAGCATTAAGCAAAGTAGAAACTACTGAAGCTGACAGCCCACTTGAGCCCTTAACCTGGCTAAAGGAGGAGCCAGGACCTTGGTAAACACTCGAGGTGCAGCAGCTAGAGCGAAAGGCAAAGCTACAAACTGAAAATGAAGATTTTCTACCTCGAAGTGTAGACATTTCTGGTGAGAAAATTGGCACATGGAGATAAGCATCCTTGATGTCGATTGACGCCAGAAATTCTCCCCCTTGTAGGATAGAGACTACTGATCGGATTGACTCCATATGAAAGGAACGGATATTCAAAAACTGGTTTAGATCTTTGAGATCTAAAATGGGTCTGACATCCTCGTTTGGTTTTGGAACCATGAATAGGTTTGAATAAGACCCTAATCCTTGACCACCGATATCACTCTTTGAGACAAAAGATGATCCAAAGCTAGAAATAGAGAATTCTATTTCACTGGATCTCTGGGAATGTTTGATCTGAGAAAACGAGGAAATGGGAACTCTCGGAACTCTAGTTTGTAATCTAGAGAAATTGAGGAAGCCACCCATCTGTCTTGACATTGTTCCTGCCAGACCCTTGAAAACTGTAGAAGCCTTCCCCCCACTCGAGCGAGCGGGGGCGCCCCTTCATAAGGAGGCTTTAGTATTTTGTTTTGTGGATTTCCTCCCCCTGGTCCTTCTTTGGCCCTGGGACTGACCCTGAGGTTTACCTCTTGAACCTGACTTGGAGGCCATCGTGACTGTCTGGAGGCTGATGCCCCTGGCACTGGAGAAGAAGCACGTTTAAAAGAAAAATGCTTAAACTTCTTGTTAACCAGTAAAAGGGAACTTTTCTCATTAGAAATTCTTTGGATATACATATCCTGATTGTCTCCAAATAAGCGTTCATCATGAAATGGGAAACTGGCCAAGAGCTTTTTGCATGGTGCTTCAGCTGACCAATTTTTCAACCATAGGATTCTACGCACATGTACCAGCCCTAGCATGAGCCGTGAGGCCTGGAGAACAGAATCTTTCATAGCGTCTATTGTAAAACACAACGCTTCTGATATCCCCGCCAAATCCTGGGCCTGCTGATCAGGTATAACCTTGAGCACTTCTATAAACTGGTCCTTTAACGACTGAGATACACTGATCGCTGCCAGCGCAGGCTGAACGACTGAACCTGCGAGCAAAATATAGTTTTTAAAAAGGAATTCCAACTTGTTTTCTGTTGGATCCTTTAGCATATGAGCATTGTCTATTGGACAAGTCAGGTTTTTGTTTACAGAGGATATAGCAGCATCAATTGCTGGAATTCCCCATTTCTTAAAGAACTCTTCCTCCATAGGATAAATTATTGAAAACTTTTTCGGAGGAAAAAACTGTTTATCTGGTTGCTTCTACTCAGAATACATAAGCTTTTTTAGCCATGAATGGATAGGAAAAGCATGAACAGATTGGGGAGGCTTTAGTGAACCCAAACCAGAAGTGGGCTCATCGACTGACTGCGTTATTGGCAGTAAAAATGTGGAACAGACCAATTCATTGAGAGACTGTACCAACAACCTTTCCTGCGAACCTGATCCTTCCGTATTAGGTTTTCCAGAAGAGGAGACATCAGCCTCTTCCTGGTCCCTTGAGAGAAAATTGTCATCTCTCGCCCTTGTTCCTCAGCATGAGGGTCCTGAGCAATGGATGGGGACCTGCTACGCTTAGTCCCACTCTGGGATGCGATTAAAGCATCAATTTTTTGCTCCAAACTTAAAATGGTTGAAGAAAAAACCTCCTTAGTAATATATGCAGGGGCTGCAGTGTTAAGAGCAGCTGCAACACTTGCCCATCCTGATGGCTCACTCTGACCAGCCATATTACTCTCAGGGGAGGATGCCATAGTTTTTGAGATGGTTCTAGGCTCCTGTGTGACTATAGTCTTTCTAGAGCCCCTTTTTGAGGTGTTTTAAACCCCCTTTCCGACCATAGCCTGATGCACAAAGCAGAGATACTACCAGAAGGAATGCATCCACTGCTTGAGCAATAGTCCAGCTCTGCTGCTGCTATTAATGCTCAGCCTGATGCAGTAGTAAATGTGTCAAAAGGAATGCCTGTGTCACCAAACCTCTTACATGCCACCTTTGCTCTTGTGCAACAGCAAAAATGGTGCCTTTTAACCACTTCAGCCTCAGACCATTTGGCTGGCCAAAGACCAGAGCACTTTTTGAGATTTTGGCACTGTGTCGCTTTAACTGACAATTGCGCAGTCGTGCGACATGGCTCCCAAACAAAATTGACGTCTTTTTTTCCCCACAAATAGAGCTTTCTTTTGGTGGTATTTGATCACCTCTGCGGTTTTTATTTTTTGCGCTATAAACAAAAAAAAAAACTACAATTTTGAAAAAAAACGCATTATTTTTTACTTTTTGCTATAATAAATATCCCCAAAAAATATAAATTTTTTTTTTCCCCTCAGTTTACGCCGATACGTATTCTTCTACATATTTTTGGTAAAAAAAAAAAATCGCAATAAGCGTTTATTGATTGGTTTGCGCAAAAGTTATAGCGTCTACAAAATAGGGTATAGTTTTATGGCATTTTTATTGATTTATTTATTTTTTTTAACTAGTAATGGCGGCGATCAGCGATTTTTATCGTGACTGCGTCATTATGGCGGACACATCGGACACTTTTGGCGCTATGTTGGGACCATTCACATTTATACAGCAATCAGTGCGATTAAAAATGCATTGATTACTGTGTAAATGTGACTGGCAGTGAAGGGGTTAACACTAGGTGGCGCTGTAGGGGTTAAGTGTGTCCTAAAGAGTGATTCCAACTGTGGGGGGGGAGGAGCTATGTGTGACACGACACTGATCACCGCTCCCGATTACAGGAAACTGTGATCAGTGTCCTGTCACTAGGCAGAATGAGGAAATGCTTGTTTACATCAGCATTTCCCCGTTCTTCTTCTCTGTGAGACGATCGCGGGTATCCCCATGCACATAGAGTCCGCGGGACCCGCAATCACACTCACGGAGCTTGTGGCGGTGTGCACGCAATGGCATGGCAGCAAATTTAAAGGGACGTACCTGTACGCCCATTTGCCTGTCCGTGCCATTGTGTCGACGTAAATGTACATGCGGCAGTCAGCAAGCGGTTAAAACACCCCTTCCCGCGCTGGACATTGGAGGACGCCAACGTCGCGACAAGCCCCACCCCCCCGTCGTCTACGGCCTTTACTTTACTTGCATTCAAAAAAGAGCTTTTCCCGTGCGAGTGTGGGCTCTGATCCTATGGGATCACAGAGAGAGGGGAAAACATGGCGAAGGGGGGCCTGGAAGTCGTCGAGCGGCGCGCCGTTCGTGCCCTTTTTTTTTTTTTTTTTTTGAAGCACTCCTTCCCCGAGAAAAGGGGAAGAAAAAACAGCACAGGGGGGCATCTGGTGGGGAGGAAAACCCCCCCCTCCCAGACTTACCGGAGGTCAGCTGCCGGCTGGAGGAAGAAAAAACTGCTGCTTCCTAGACACGTGGGATTTCTGAGATGCATGAGACGGTAAGTGCTCTATACAGCCCCCAGTGGTGACACATAGGCATAACAACATTTACAAAATCAAAGGAGACATTCATAAGAAAATTTTGAAAATTTCTTAGAAAACACCACTTACCTTTCCCGCCGCAGAGTTTTCTGTGGTAAACCAACAGACCCAATCTTCATCCTTCATGGTGGGTTCCGTTAAACCTTCAGGAGCTGGGGATCCTCGGGGAAACCCACAAGACCTGTATTAGCACCACCGCCAGTAAGACTTTATGGCCTTAATACCAAAAAGTACTGGATCCCGGGCTCCAGCTCTCTAAAAACAGAAGCGTTACAGGCAAGACCTCGTTTCTTCAGATACGAGACCCGGGTACCATTCAATTCGGCCTAAAAGACACTTTGAATGGATCCGGCTGCATGGCTAGCTCCAGCAAGGATTGCTCCAGTGGAGCTCAGCACAGCACATCTTTACTCGTGACCAACACCTTAGACACTGGCGAAAACTGAGGTACTCCCAGTAGTGGAAGGGGTTATATAGGGAGTGCACTTTTTGTAATAGGGCGTGCCAGTGTCCATCACCTGAAGGTGGCTTATAACCCACATAGTAACTACTATGGCTCTGTGTCCCATGATGTACGATAAGAAAAAAGGTATTTATAATGTTTTTTAATATCTGTACCCAAATGTTTTGCATTTCATTTCTATTTTAACCCGAATGGATTGTTTTACAAGGTAATCGTTTAAAATCTCTTTAAGGTGTTGAATAACATGATCGATTTGTCTCTTCTACTGATGTCAAATCCCATGCAAATCAGAGATCAGCAGCAAATTACCTGAGAGGAGTGAGAGGAAGAGCTAGGCATGACGCTTGTGGGAGGGATCAGCCTCCTCCACCAGAGTGACAACACTGGTATTCTGGAAGGGCTTCTCCTCTGCTGTTTACTTCCCATTTCAGAGGACTACATATCCCATGGTATCTTGCCGTCTGCAAGCCGTGATTCCTGTACTGACTCCACCTCCTGAAACTCCTCCTCTCATCGCCTTTGTAGATAAGAAGGTAGGCTCTGTGAAAGGTTTGACATAGCAGTACCTAGCCACTGAGCATAGTGACTACGTGTCACAGAATTCAAGAAGGTAAATATGTGGGATCTTCACAAAGTAAATTTACAAACTTCAGGATTGTCCAGAGTAATAGGAGTAGGCTAGAAATAATTGAAATACAACATGGAAATGAATATTTCATTTTACATTTTGACCATAGTGTTGTGCCGTAATATACATTTTCTGAGAGGTCTTCAAAAAGTTTCCGCACGTTTCTATTTCCGTTGGAAACAGTGAGGGCAGAGGAGTAGTAATTGGTCATGTCTGAGAGTGTCTTGTGACTGGGGAAAATGCATCGTAAAAGGAAGGTGACTACCGTGTTTCCCCAAAAATAAGCCCTACCCAAAAAATAGGACCTAATGTGATTTTCGGGGAGGGCTGTAAAATAAGCCCTACCCCGAAAATAAGCCCTAGTAAAGCTCTTGTAAAAATATGTATTCTGTGCTGTTAAAGGATAATATAATGTCCAGTGTGTCTTCTTTTGTAACTTTATTGTGGAAAATACCTTATTTACAGCACCGCTGGGCGCTCACGTGACCTGCCAGGGATCTCCTCCTATCCTCCCGACTGACGTCAGCAGCCCCTCCCTCGGCAATGCTGGGAGCGGGGCTGATGTCAGTGGGGATCTCGGCCCCTCCCTCGGCAGTGCTCACAGCAGGGAAGAAGAGCCCCAGCCGGTCACGTGAGCGCCCGGCAGCGCTGCAAATAAGGTATTTTCAACAATAAAGTTACAAAAGGAGACACACTGGGCATTATGTAATGTTTTGTAAAAAGATTATATATTTGTACAATGACTTTAACTAAGGCTTATTTTTGGGATTAAAGATGACTCCTGAGCTGACGAGGGGGGGGGGGGGGGGGGGTTGGGCGGAGAAAACACTGGGGACACAGGAACTTTATAAAATAGGTTTTATTCCAGGTTTTTTAGAACATAGAGGGGTAAATGACACAGCACAAACACTGTGCTGTCTATCATGCTTTAAAACAGGGGTCTCCAAACTTTCAAAGCATAGGGCCATTTTACTGTCCTTCAGACTTAAGGGGGGCTGGACTGTGCCTAGTGGTTGAAAACAAAGCCCCACCTTTGGTATTAGGAGGAAAAATAGTTGGTGTCATTGGGAGCAATAGTGCATCATCGTTGATTTCAGTGAGAGCAAGACTGTCCCATCATTGGAAGGAATTATGTCCCATTGTTGGTGTCAGTGGCTGGAACAATGCTTTAAGGGCCGGATAAAGTCAAGTAAAGGGCCGCATTTGGCCCCCGGGCTGCAGTTTGGAGACCACTGCTTTAAAGGATCAGGATTTTTTTTTTTTTAGGGTTACAACCACTTTAAGATCGTCATTGTACATACCGTAAATAAATAAGACATCCCCTGAAAATAAGCCCCAGTGTGTTTTTTGTAGCCAAAATTAATTTAAAACACAGTCTTATTTTTGGGGAAACACGGTATAAACGTGATATAATTTGTTTTTTAAATTCTTAATAAAAAGAATTTTTAAAAAAGTGCAGAAACTTTTTGAAGAACCCTCCATATTACTTTATAGAACAGGAAGATTAGAAGATTATATAAAATCATGACTTGCTGAGAAACAAAAAAAAAAAAATTCATTTTCACAGTACGCTAAAATAAAAATCAGGTCGTCTCCAACAACTAAAACCCCAGGGTGAAAATAATGAAATTCATGACTGTCCCGTGATGTTAGGGACTGTTGCCAACTATGTCCTGCACATGTATACACCAGACCATAAAAAAAAGACACACAGCGGAATGCAGCGCTAGTATGCAGACTATCTGATAGATTGCATTTCTATAAATATATGCCCATAAATGTACAGAGCGGAATGCTGGGAGATTCTCAAAGTCCTAGTTTATGGCATGCAATGTAGTTATATGATGTGTTTGGTTAGTAGTTACAGAACTTTGTTGGACTCTGGACTGCTGCAGTGTTCACTAACTGAAATCCACCAACTGCAGGAAGTAGCAGGAGCCTATAACATGTTCTTTTAGCTCCAGCAGAAACAAAGTTTCTTGGGATGAGACTATGACTTCGTATAGTAAATATGACTCTTTGTGAACGTCGGTCTGTTTGCTGCAGGATGTAAAAATTTCTGTACTTTATTAAAATAAATGGCTATTTTTAGGGATAAGTATCTCCAGCTGTGCTGACTCTCAGTGTTTACCAGGTCCATGATAAATCATCTCTCCATCATGGCATATCTTTGTCCTTGTCCCACATCCTGGTCCCAGCTAGGACAATTTATACTACCAGGGATAAGCTTCTATGCTGCCATTCTCATCCTCTGGCTTTAGAATGGGCATGTGGGCAAGGTCATCTGTGCCTGTGCATGCAGGGGTACCTTTTCGCGAGGAGCGTGCTCATTAGTGCCCGGGACCAGGCGGAGACCGCAGTCATGTGAAGAATCAAATATTAAGGCAGTCCCCTGAGATAAACTTTCACTGTGTACAGTAAAAAAATATAGAGTTCCTCTGAAAAGCGACTGAGCCTGTGCCCACGTCACCAGCCCAGCGTACCTCTGTTACCGCACTCCTACTAACAGAATGGGGTCCCATCAAGCACTTAGAGTGGACCTCCTGCATGCTCTCACATAACTCTTTCCTTCTGGTACCTTGTGACCATGCCATAGATTTTCATAATGCGAGTTTTGATCCAGTTGCTATTGGATACCGACACTGGTGGCAGGTGTGCTGGCTAGGATCAAAAGCTCTGGTACTGAGCTAGAAACACTTAATCTTTTACCTGCCTACAGGCAGCTACATCCGCAGTTCCCTACACCATAACCCCCCTCCCCCCCCCACACACACACTGTGTTATGGGGTATACAGTGATATACTCCTGCACAGCACACATGTAATGACAAGGTGCAATAGTACTGTAAGCTAGGGTTGCACCAATACCTTTTTTTATCAGCGAATACAAGTACTGATACTTTCGGTCAAGTACTCGCTGATACCAAGTACTGATACTTTGCAGTGCGACTTTCATCCATACAAAATGAATGGGCGCAAATCACACTGCAAAGAATTGCATGTGATTTGAACAGCAATGCGTTGCGATTCCTGTCCGAATCACATGCAGTTTCCCGCACTGCTTCTGTGTAAACCCAGGCTTGTCATAGTGATTTTGAGTTCACACAGGAGCGGTGCGGGACACCTTCATGCATGATGGGTTTCACCAGCTCGGGCTACCGATCTCACTGTGGCTCATTCTGCCTCTCCCATGGCCTTGTTCCCTGTATCTCCAGGGGCTCTCTCCCTCCAGCCTCCAGCAGTTCCAACCATCCACTGGACCCCCCCTCCCCCAATCCCCCAGTCTCGCTGTACCAGATTGCTGCAAACTGACGCTGTCAGACACCGAAAAGCCACTTCACCGGTCCAGGGATTTCTGCTCTCCTTGCAGTACTGACAGTACAGGCTAGACAGTTTCTGATTGGTCAGCAACATCCATGTGACAGTGCTGACCAATTAGAACCCCTGTAGTCCATACTGTCAGGCTGAGGGGAGAGAGCCCCTGGAAATGTGGGGAGCAAAGCCATGGGAGAGGCAGGAGGAGCCCAAGTCGCAGCTGCAGATGTCCACAGTTAGATTGGGAGCCTTAGCTGGTGGAACCCCATCATGCAGGGAGGTTTCCCGCACCTCTCCTGTGTGAACCTCAAAATCACAATGCAAGCCTAGGTTCATATAGGAGTGGTGCAGGAAACCTGATGGGATGACACACCCCTCAGGGAGTTTGTCCATGAGAGTCTTGGTTCACAGGAAGTAGATTGAAGGATGCAGTTGAGTGTCATTCAACCTGAAACCTGAAAGAGTTTAACCATCATTCAACGTGAAAGAGTTCAACCAACATTCAACCTGAAAGAGTTCAACCAACATTCAACCTGAAAGAGTTCAACCAACATTCAACCTGAAAGAGTTCAACCAACATTCAACCTGAAAGAGTTCAACCATCATTCAACGTGAAAGAGTTCAACCAACATTCAACCTGAAAGAGTTCAACCAACATTCAACCTGAAAGCGTGGTAGCAGCAATGGAATCAAGCACAGCAGACAACAGCATTGTCAGTCTAGACCAGTGATGGCAAACCTTGGCAACCCAGATGTTTTAGAACTATTGTACATTTCCTATGATGCTCAACTACACTGCAGAGTGCATGAGCAGCATGGGAAATGTAGTTCCAAAACATCTGGTGTGCCAAGGTTCACCATCACTGGTCTAGGGGGAGGCGAGTCTTAAATGTATTAGCAGATTTAGATACACTGACAAATTTAAAGCGGGATTCCCATTTAAAAAAAAAAAATTAAAAGTCAGCAGCTACAAATATTGCAGCTGCTGACTTTTAATTGGACACTTACCCGTCCCAGGGTCCAGCGATGCGGGGGATCGAAGCCCCGCTCGTCCCCCCCCTCTGCTCTTCAGCGCCGGCATTTCAACTGTGGGCGCCTGGCTGTGGCTTCACAGCCGGGCACCCACTGCACATGCACAAGCCGCGTGCCGTCACTGGCCCCGCAATCATCTGGGACCGGTCACGTGTCCCAGATGATTGACAAGAGGGAGGGTGGAGTGGCGATCTCCCTTCCTGCGCCGTGGAAAGTGACGTCAGGAGCCCAGGCACCGAAGGAGGTAGACTACGAGGGACCCCCTAGCAACAGGCATTTAGAGGTGAGTAAAAAAAAAATTTCTCCAAATGTTTTTTTAAATTTTTTTTAAGAATATTACTAATTTTTTTTTTGGGGGGTGGAACTCCACTAAAAGCAAACTCCAGCTCACACTTGATAAGGGTTACATCAAACAGTTTCTTTTTTCCTTTTGGGATAAAGTTTTTGCATAAATAAATGAAAACACCCCTACCAGTGTTAAGCGGTTTGTTTCCTTCATGTAAACTGATACATTTTGGTGGAGAGCTTGTGCTTTTGAAAAACAGACCTGCTGAAAATTAGAAGATGAAAGCCTAAAAAGGAAGTGAATACAGTCATCACATCAAAGTTTGGAATGGGCCCTTAGTCATCCACAAATATGGCGCCAACATAGGCGTGCGCAGGGGGTGTGCCTGGACACACCCTAATCACTCTGTATGGTGCCGATTTCCCCTACTGCCTTGGCTTCCCCCGTGTTGTGCCCCACCCCAACCGCAGTGTTGCTTGCTTCCCTCCTCTCCCCCTGGCTGCTGCGGGGGATGTTTCAGGATGGAGAGTGGGAGAAGGGGCTAATCAATAATGTCATTTACCAGCCCATTCCTTTTCTAAATTAACACACTCACTCACTGTGTCCACTCATGACTGAAGCATAGTAAACTGTGTTTACTATGCTTCCGTTGGTGAATGAACAGGAAACCACTCAGCACAGATCACTTCCCATTCATCCGCTGTCTAGTGCAGCTGAGGCTGCAGAGAAAGGCATGTGTGTTTGAGCTTTGGGATGCACACCCTAATGCAATAGGCATTAGGCACCAAAAGGTGGATCTCCCTGTGAGTGGTGCATACCAACTCCACCTTCAAAACTAGGGCAAAGTTAAGCAGAGAGCGGCGTATATCTAGAGTGAAGTCATCTGACATCAAAACCTCCTGAGAACATTGTCTATAAAACAAGGTTATGGCGATGATGCAAAGGAAGGCACTTAACAGCCGTAGATAGTATATCATTACGAGGAATACAATATTCCCTTGTATACATCTGATTATATACAGCATGTTCACGCAACAGGAGGGTGTAAGTTAAACTGACAGAAAGAACTACACAGTGTACAGAGACTCCATATGACTTTTCTAGCTAATATAATGAAGAGCACATGGTCCTCTGGATGTCAGGATGAAAGCCCAATGACCAGCACAGGCTAATGTAATAAGAGCGGGCAAAGGGCTAAATACTGTAACTAGATGACATCATCACCGCTCTTTGTACTGCTTTACTCGAAAAGCCTGATAGAAGATATGCCTGAAAGAATGGTCCTGACCGCAGCAAATAAAATCCACCTTTCATGATTCTAGGGCGTTTAAAGAAATTGTGTTGATCATAGTATCCAAACATTTCAGACGTTGTGATGGATGTACGATAGAGGTCATAAGAAATGTTTGATTTCAAGTCAATCCAATCACTTGTTCAGGAAAAATACCACTCTTTTTTTTTTTATTATTATTGTTTGCCTATGAGCTACTGTATTGTTTAGTAACCGTGCCAGATAATAATCCTTTATGAGTCACGGACCCAAGACAAGTATGTAGGTCCTGAAAGTGAAAGAAAAATATTTTCTGTATACAGTGCATCCGGAGAGTATTCACAGCGCTTCACTTTTTCCACATTTTGTTATGTTACAGGCTTATTCAAAAATGGATTAAACTCATAATTTTCCTCAAAATTCTACAAACAATACCCCATAATGACAACTTGAAAAAAGTTTGTTGGAAATCTTTGCAAATTTATTAAGAAAAAAAAAAACGAAAAGAACCACATGTATACAAGTATTTGCAGCCTTTGCTCGATACTTTGTTGAAGCACCTTTGGCACCAATTACAGCCTCAAGTCTTTTTGAGTATGAGGCTACAAGCTTGGCATGCCTATTTTTGACCAGTTTCTCCCATTCTTCTTTGCAGGACCTCTCAAGCTCCATCAGGTTGGATGGGGAGCATCAGTGCACAGCCATTTTCAGATCTCTCCAGAGATGTTCAATCGGGTTCAAGTCTTGGCTCTGGCTGGGCCACTCAAGGACATTCACAGAGTTGTCCTGTAGCCACTCCTTTGTTATCTTGCTGTGTGCTTAGGGTCATTGTCCTGTTGGAAGATGAACCTTCGTCCCAGACTGAGGTCCAAAGGGATCTGGAGCAGGTTTTCAACAAGGATGTCTCTGTACATTGCTGCCTTCATCTTTCCTTCGAACCTGACTAGTCTCCCAGTTCCTGCCACTGAAAAAACATCCCCACAGCTGCCACCACCATGCTTCACTCTAGGGACGGTATTAGCCAGGTGATGAGCGGTGCCTGGTTTGCTCCAGACATGACGCTTGCCATTAAGACCAAAGAGTTCAACCTTTGTTTCAGAGAGTCCTTCAGGTGCTTTTTGGCAAACTCCAGGCAGGCTGTCATGTGCCTTTTACTGAGGAGTGGCTTCCATCTGGCCACTCTACTATACAGGCCTGATTGGTGGAGTGTTGCAGAGATGGTTGTTCTTCTGGAAGGTTCTCCTCTCTCCAAAGAGAAATGCTGGAGCTCTGTCCGAGTGACCATAGGGTTCTTGGTCACCTCCCTGACTAAGGCCCTTCTTCCCCGATCGCTCAGTTTGGCCGGGTGAACCACTCCAGGAAGAGTCCTGGTGGTTCCAAACTTCTTCCATTTACGGATGATGGAGGCCACTGTGCTCATTGGGACCTTCAATGCTGCAGAAAGTTTTCTTTTTCTGTACCCTTCCCCAGATTTGTGCCTCAATACAATCCTGTCTCCGAGGTCTACAGACAATTCCTCAGACTTCACGACTTGGTTTTGTGCTCTGACATACACTGTTAACTATAGGACATTATATAGACAGGTGTGCGCCTTTCCAAATTATGTCCAATCAACTGAATGTACCACAGGTGGGCTCCAATTAATTTGTTTCATTTTTTATTTTTAATAAATTTGCAAAGATTTCAAATAAACTTCTTTCCCGTTGTCATTCTGTGGTATTGTTTGCAGACTTTAGAGGAAAATAATTAATTTAATCCATTTTGGAATAAGAATGTAATATACAAAATGTGGAAAAATTGAATCGCTGTGAATACTTTCTGGGTGCACTTTACTTCCTCTGGGTTTCTTATTCAAAATATTCAAGTAAAATGTTGTCCTGGAAGCCAGGCAACTAGAATTTTGGGAATGAGAAGTCAGCAAAGGCAGCTTACATACTTATATATGTAGCCCAGAACAATGAAAATAGTACTGTTGGCCTCTATGATTAAGCCCCTTGAAAAGGACAAAACACGTCTGAGGAGTTCTCTACTGGTGGAGAACAGGAACTGAAGCCATCTTTTACCCATCTCATTCACATTTATGTAGCAGGGAGTCGGTGTCTGTGTGCCGACAGTCACCATTTTGTTGAGGTTTACATACTTAAATGCCATTGAAAGTATTTTGTTGTACGTATTCGATAAGTGCAAACAGCATACTTGTCAGAAATTCAGAGTCCCCAGCACACTTCCTATGTTATACCAAGAAGTCTAATGAGCCCTTCCAGCTTTTATCTTGTTCTACAGATCATTTAGCCCCTATGTTGTGGATTTTAGAGAATGGGAGGAGTTCAGTAGTTTAGCAAAAGACAGATGGGCAGGGCTGACACCACTCAGCCAATGCATTATCAACCACAAGAAGAAATTATGTACTTCTGGCAGTCTTGATACTTGCACTTGTCTTTAAATGGATAAAACACTGGAAATATGCCTGTATTGCAGAGATGTAGTGCATACAATAAGTATGTTTTTTTTTAATTTTGCCCGGCCATACACTTTAAGACCTACTGATGCTGAATCTATAAGGTGACCTGCAATCACTGTTGCTATTAGCATTCTACTCAAGCAGATCAAAGCTTCAAACCATTGTTACAGATTACTGTAAGTCGTTATTTCAGCACATTATGGAATACTACTCAGCATTTATGTCTCTCTGTGAAATCCCCCCTCTAGCTGAATTTTAGTGTTACTCAAAGGTTAATCTCCTGAATTTCCAGCATAGAGACATTCACAGGATAATTACCAGGAGGGAAGATTATGAAGCTTTTATCCCTATTATTGAGGAGGACAAGTCAGACTAGTCAGAGACAATTTCCCAAAACTGCTTTAAGTGGGAATCAAAAAGTAGCGTGGTGAGAGCAGTAAAACAGACAGACATAAGGTAGTCAGACACGGCAAGATTTTCCCGCAGGCCAAACAAGAATAAACTCAGTTGATAACACCATCCATGCTAATAGCAACTGATATTGTATTTAGCAGCCATGGTACCAGTGGCTGTCTGAATATCCAAACAATGCCTGTATATGATAGGATAAAGTCACAGCTCTCATGATTGGCTGGCAACCATTCAAGGGTATACCCTTTATCGCAGGGATAAAGAGGGTAAAACAGGGGGAGGGGTATGCCTATATATCAATAATAATGTACAAGTGAATGTGAGAGATGACATCACTGAGGGAGCTAGGAAAGTGGTGGAATCCTTATGGGTAGAGCTCCAAAGGGATGAAGCTAAGGGGAAAATAATACTGGGGGTATGCTATAGGCCCCCTAACCTGAGGGAGGAGGGGGAGACGGATCTCCTATTACAATTTGGATTAGCAGCAAGTATGGGAAGTGTTATCATAATGGGGGATTTTATTTATCCAGACATAGACTGGGCAGAGGGATCCACGCATTAGTCTAAGGCTCGCCAGTTCCTAAATGTCTTGCAGGACAATTTCATGGTTCAGATGGTAGACGCACCAACAAGATATAAAGCATTACTTGATCTACTGATTACCAACAATACAGACCTGATCACGGATGTGGAAATATGGGGCAATTTAGGAAACAGCGATCACAGGTCAATTGGCTTCAGTATAAATCCCACAAATAGGAAACATAAGGGAAATACAAATACACTGAATTTCAAAAGAGCCAACTTTCCTAAACTACGAACCTTATTAGAAAGCGTGAATTGGGATAAAATCTTAGGAACAAAGAACACGGAAGAGAGATGGGTTTGCTTTAGAAGCATATTAAATAAGGACATTAGCCAATGCATCCCATTGGGTAATAAATTTAAAAGAGCGAACAAAAGTCCTGGATGGCTTAACTCCAATGTAAAAATGCATCTAAAAGAAAAGGAGAAGGCCTTCAAAAATAAAAGGTTGAGGGATCATCATCAGCATTCAGACTTTATAAAGAATGCAACAAGAAATGTAAGGGTGCAATTAGGACGGCTAAGATAGAACACGAAAGACACATAGCGGAGGAGAGCAAAAAAATCCCAAGAAATTCTTTAAGTATATAAACAGTAAAAAAGGGAGGACAGACTATATTGGCCCCATAAAGAATAAGGAAGGACATCTGGTTACAAAGCATGGGGAGATGGTAAAGGTATTGAATTTATTCTTCTCCTCAGTCTTCACGAAGGAATCGGGGGGCTTCAGTAACCGAAACTACAGTGTTTATCCTTATGACACATCACAGGAAGCACCTCCATGGCTGTAGTACACTGCGCGGCCACTTGGATGCCTTTCCGGGCGATGGCGATGCATGCGCAGTTTAAGCTTTTTTCATTATGCCAGCACTGACTGCCCACTTGTGGGGCTGCAGTACACTGTGCGGCCGCTTGGATGGTTCTTCCGTGCGGCGCCTGCGCTGTCTAGCTTTTTTCCATCTTGCCAGTACTTGTCCGCCCACTTGTTGTGTCGGCGGCCTTGTCAACGTCACCGCGTTGTCCACGCGGTGACACCAGACGCCGCATTGGCCGGGGGATTGCCCCCTCGGGGGAACGCCGCCCACACACACCTGAGGCGCAGTTGATCGGCATATTCCATCAATCTCAAGCCTCTGTCCCTATCCAAATTAGCTGACTGATCAACCATTGGTTGATCACTGGCCCATCCTGGCTTATATACATCCCAAATGCAGCTTACATTTGCTGCACAGCCAGGATTCGGCCACAGACAGGGATTGCTGTATAAGGTGAGACAATGCTTCAGGATGTATTTGACCACTTCTGGTTGTTTTCTCACTTTAATATGAACTTCTTTAGCTATATGGTTTACATCTATGCTCATATTTTTATTTATTTTTATACCTTGCTCTCTACTTTTCACTATAGCTTATCCCTTATTCAGCTCAGCTACCTTCGGGCTCTGGCAATTTTTCTATTTTATAAACAGTCACACACATATATGCTTATGAGTAGTTTTGAATACAAACCGACCCATATACATTTCTTTTTTTCTGTGCCAGATCGCTGCTCCCCTGTCTTTATGGGTGTTCCTTGTGGGCTTTGGTGCGCTGCCTGAAGGTGGAGACATCATATACCATAGCCTCACATGTTTAGTTAGTGTTCCAGTATAGGGACTTCACCCTTCTTTTACTAATTTGGAGACTGGACAAATGATCGGTTGAACCCCATTCCATTGGTCTTTAATTGTCCTTAATTGTGCAACACAACAGCTTTTGAGACCCGAGAACCCACCTCTCTGCAATGAGGGTTGTGCATTTCAATTAAAAGGACATTGAAATTGTGAGTACTGTTTCTCCCAATGGTTTAATTTGCTTTGTTACATCAATCACTGTGTTATATTTACAAATATATACTTTTTATTGTATTTTCTGTTATACTTAAAAAAATCTCTCTTTTTATTAGACATAGAACAGTTTGCTTCTGTTTAACTCCTGAGGAAGGAAATCAATACGCATGCCCCTATTCCCCCGCTTTTCCGAAACATGTTGGGATCTTTTGTGATCACACTTTCCATGTGCTTGGAGTCTTTTTGTGTGTTCCAAAAATTAGAAACTGTATATGTAATATGCGTCCTATTCACTGTTTTAGGTGCATTTATTTGTATATTGTAATTTTGGTTACTTTGTAATAAAATGTATATATTTTTTACATTCTGGTACTCTCTTAGCTATCCCTTACTTTTTACTCCTACCTGTACAATCCCCAGGGCATCTCTTTCCAAAATTGTTGTATTATGGGATGTGGTAGGGGTTTTTTTGGGAAATAACTCTCAGGTGACTTCTCTTCAATCATATATTATCCATGGTTAACAGAGGACAGTATTAAAATTAGACTTGGGAAACTTAACATTAATAAATCATCGGGACCAGATGGCTTGCATCCGAGGGTACTTAGGGAACTCAGTCAAGTAATTGCCAGACCATTGTTCCTAATTTTTACTGACTGGAGTGGTACCAGGTGATTAGAGAAAAGCCAAAGTAGCACCAATATTTTAAAAGGGCCCAAAATACATCCCTGGGAATTATAGACCAGTTAGCCTAACATCAATAGTATGCAAGCTTTTGGAGGGGATGATAAGGGACTATATAGCAGATTTTAGTAACGAGAATGGTATCATTAGCAGTAATCAGCATGAATTCATGAAGAATCGTTCTTGCCAAACCAATCTATTAACCTATGAGGAGGCGAGTTGCCATCTAGTTAAAGGAAGGCCCGTAGATGTGGTGTATCTGGATTTTTCAAAAGCATTTGACACAGTTCCCCATAAACGTTTACTATACAAAATAAGGCCCGTTGGCATGGACCATAGGGTGAGTACATGGATTGAAATCTGGTTACAAGGGCGAGTTCAGAGGGTGGTGATAACTGGGGAGTATGGTCAAATCGGAATGGTCAGGGGTGGGTAGTGGGGTCCCCCAGGGTTCTGTGCTGGGACCAATCCTATTAATTTTGTTCATAAATGATCTGGAGGATGGGGTAAACAGTTCAATCTCTGTATTTGCGGACGATACTAAGCTAAGCAGGGCAATAACTTCTCCGCTGGATGTGGAAACCTTGCAAAAAGATCTGAACAAATGAATGGGGTGGGCAACTACATGGCAAATGAGGTTTAATGTAGAAAAATGTAAAATAATGCATTTGGGTAGCAAAAATATGAATGCAATCTATACACTGGGGGGAGAACCTATGGGGGAATCTAGGATGGAAAAGGACCTGGGGGTCCTAGTAGATGATAGGCTCAGCAATGGCATGCAATGCCAAGCTGCTGCTAACAAAGCAAACAGAATATTGGCATGCATTAAAAAGAGGATCAACACCAGAAATAAAACGATAATTCTCCCGCTCTACAAGACTCTGGTCCGGCCGCACCTGGAGTATGCTGTCCAGTTCTGGGCACCAGTTCTCAGGAAGGATGTACTGGAAATGGAGCGAGTACAAAGAAGGGCAACTAAGCTAATAAAGGGTCTGGAGAATATTCGTTATGAGGGAAGGTTGCGAGCACTGAACTTATTCTCTCTGGAGAAGAGACGCTTGAGAGGGGATATAATTTCAATTTATAAATACCATACTGGTAACCCCACAATAGGGATTCAACTTTTTCACGGAAGGGAGTTTAACAGGACACTTTGCCACTCATTAAAATGAGAAGAAAAGAGGTTTAACCTTAAATTACGTAGAGGGTTCTTTACTGTAAGAGCGGCAAGGATGTGGAATTCCCTTTCACAGGCTGTGGTCTCAGCAGGGAGCATCGAAAGTTTCAAAAAACTATTAAGCACCTGAACGACCGCAACATATAGGGATATACAATGTAATACTGACATATAATCACACACATAGGTTGGACTTGATGGACTTTGTGTCTTTTTTAAACCTCACCGTCCTCACCTACTATGTAACTATGTAACTGTTTGGTAGGGTCACTGACACTGACTTTGCTAGTGATACTAATACAGTGATCAGTGGTAATACTGTACACCAGGGACGTGCCAGTCAGGGGTGGCAGAGCCTCACCTGCCATGAACATAAAAAAAAAATTTACAAAAAAACCCCAAAAAACTATCAAGCTTTGAGGGTCGTAGCTCGGCGACCTGGGGTCACAAAGACCCTAAATTTGGAGGGTAGGTAGCCAAAGTCCTACCCCACCACTGTTTAAAAATTGGGGATCCTAGGACTCCAAGCTTGGACCAATTGTCAGAGGCGTTTGACAGGTGGTGAGGAAGCGATATGTTGCTGCCTCAGTGCCTGATTTAAAGCTATAATTGTCGTACTACTGCACCACAATTGCACGAAATACACGTGGCATGGTTGCGGCGCAGCCCCATAGAACTGCATTAGGCAGCACCTAACAAAAGCAACATGCTATTTGAGTTTTGCCGCAGCCGTAAGGTACAGCATCACACCTGTGGCATGTGTACAGGTCTGGCTGGCTGTGTGTGAGTGTGGGCAGTTGGGAGGCTTAACCACCTGGTTAGTTTACCGCCCCCCCCCCCCCCCCCCCACCTCATGTGTGAATGAGCCCTATGTGAGAACTCACACATTATCCAAAACTAAGAAAAAAATGTTTTTTCCCCCAGTATAAAGAACTGCTGAGTCCTTAGTCCACTCCATGCCAATGACTTGGATCTGATTTCACTGAACATCACCCCCTCCAGACAAGAATCTGCAGACATAACTTGTATTTTTAGCAAATTCTTGTGCGGTTTCCAAAAAATTAAGCAACTGGTTTTGTGAAGTCAGAACAGGACTTGCGTTCCTCCTCTGCCGTCTTCTTGTTTCCCCTACGGGGGACTTAGGAATCAAATGAGAATAAATCTGAAGCAGGCGCCTCCAGCAGCCAATCACACTCCTGCTTTCATTTACCCGGAGAGCAAAAGGGTAAAAACAAACTTGTTGCTATGGTTACCGTTGTCACTTTTATTTCGGTTTTCAGTGTCAGTGAAATCTGATATAGAAGGAAATCTGCTGCCTACAGCAATCAGTTCCTTTGTTTTAGATGAAAAGTAAAACCTTGGTGGTCACCTTGGGCAACCCATATCAGCTTGCTTAATTTTTGAGCAATCAGCCCCTATCTCTGGGAGTACCCCGCAGCTCTCCTTTTCTTCCTTGGCAGTCTCATGCTCTCTTTTCCTGGCCGTCTCTTAGACTTTCTTTAACCAAAAGCAGATGTGAGAGGCTCCTATGTGGGGGACCAAGAATTCAGGATGATGCCGTTACTTGGGAAGTCACACGTCTCCCGAGTGCCTTATTGCATGCATCCAGAAACGCACATCGAGAACTGAGGGAGGTGAAAACAGCTGCATGATAGGTTACAAAATGTCACAGACTGAGAAATCGTGAACTTATAATCCCTGTCATAGACTCACCCCTATCCCTCTTTATATATATATATACAGTATCTCACAAAAGTGAGTACACCCCTCACATTTTTGTAAATATTTTATTATATCTTTTCATGTGACAACGCTGAAGAAATGACACTTTGCTACAATGTAAAGTAGTGAGTGTAAAGCTTGTATAACCGTGTAAATTTACTGTCCCTTCAAAATAACTCAACACACAGCCATTAATGTCTAAACCACTGGCAACAAAAGTGAGTACACCCCTAAGTGAAAATGTCCAAATTTGGCCCAATTAGCCATTTTCCCTCCCCGGTGTCATGTGACTTGTTAGTGTTACAAGGTC
The DNA here is from genome assembly GCF_042186555.1 of Aquarana catesbeiana. Taxonomy (NCBI): domain Eukaryota; kingdom Metazoa; phylum Chordata; class Amphibia; order Anura; family Ranidae; genus Aquarana; species Aquarana catesbeiana. The sequence goes on from NC_133326.1 coordinate 617,265,040, forward strand.
TAAGGTGTGAATGGGAAGCAGGTGTGTTAAATTTGGTGGTATCCCTCTAACTCTCTCATACTGGTCACTGGAAGTTCAACATGGCACCTCATGGCAAAGAACTCTCTGAGGATCTAGGAAAAAAAAAGAATTGTTGCTCTACATAAAGATGGCCTAGGCTATAAGATTGCCAAGACCCTGAAACTGAGCTGCAGCACGGTGGCCAAGACCATACAGCCGTTTAACAGGACAGGTTCCACTCAGAACAGGCCTCACCATGGTCAACCAAAGAGGTTGAGTGCATGTGCTCAGCGTCATATCCAGAGGTTGTCTTTGGGAAATAGACGTATGAGTGCTGCCAGGTCTTTAACATCCACCAACTCCGTGATTCCGTCATGGAGGAGTGGAAAAGGACTCCATTGACAACCTGTGAAGCTCTGGTGAACTCCATGCCCAAGAGGGTTAAGGCAGTGAAAAAAAAAATGGTGGCCAAAATATTGACACTTTGGGCCCAATTTGGACATTTTCACTTAGGGGTGTACTCACTTTTGTTGCCTGCGGTTTAGACACTAATGGCTGTGTGTTGAGTGTATTTTGAGGGGACAGCAAATTTACACTGTTATACAAGCTGTACACTCACTACTTTACATTGTAGCAAAGTGTCATTTCTTCAGTGTTGTCACATAAAAAAAATCTAATAAAATATTTACAAAAATGTGAGGGGTGTACTCACTTTTGTGAGATACTGTACTATATATATATCATGAAAACGGGTGCTTTTGCCCACTAAGAGTAGTGCTCTTTTCACACTTGTGTGACTTGTCATGTGGCTTTTGACACATAAAGTCGCATGACAAGTGGCAGCCCATTGTTTCCAATGGCACTCGTTCAGATCTATGCGACTTAAAGTTGCAGCAACTTTGAAAAGGTTCCTGCACTACTTTGCTGAAAATTGAGTGCCAGAGAGTGTCGCATCAAAGTTGCACTCCAAAGTCGCATTTTAGAGTCCCACAAGTGAGAACAGAGCCTAAAATTCAGGCATATTCCAGAATAATCTGCTGCCTGCAGTCTGTCGGAATCAATGACAGGCAAAAATACGTAGAGGCTGTACATGCCTGGAGATGTTCCATGTGGTACTTACTTGTTCAGATGCTGCATGTTTTAGCCTGTCATTGATTTTGACAGGCTGCTGGCAGCAGGCTGTATGGGTCACCCAGGCTCAGGAATACTCCTGGCTTTTATACCATATGGACAAAAGCACTCAGAAGTTTTTCTGCTAACAGCTGTGGCCATTTGCATGTAATCAGACTTACAGCGATTACTTGTGGATGATCGACTGTGGGCGCAAGCTGAAATCGCTGCATGTCCCATTATATGCAAATAGCCACGAACAGCTGCATTTGCTGTCAGCCTCTCATTGCTTTATATGCTCGCAGTTATTCGCAGAAATCATGCAGAGCCTCCCGCAGGAATTCATATTCTTTCCCTAAAGCTAGGTTCAGTTCTCTGCGCGTCGAGAACGCATGCAAAATCACGCACTTTCCCAATGCGTGCTGCCCTTTAGCAGACACACAGCTCTGGCATTAGTTGTTAATGACACCGCCATGTGTTTGCTAAATGCACGTGCAATTGTTAAAGGAGATGTATGGCCAAAGCTTTTTTGGCCATACGTCTCCTATGGATCACAGGAGTGCAGTTCGTTCTGCACATAGGTGTGCGCAGCCTATCGCATTAGGGTGTGCACCACAAAGCTCCAACACATATGCGTGTGTTCGCTCTACATCCTGAAACAATAAGGGGAGGGGGCAAGGGAGCACACAGGGGGACCTGGGCAGCAGAAAGAAGAGGAACAGGGACAGGGTGGGTGGCATATATTGGTTCCAATCCCCTGTATGTTCCTCCTGTGGCAGCTGAATGTTGGCGAGAGGGAGAGGAGGAGAGACCGACTTTTAGCTGCTGTTGCAGGAGGAAAATGTGATCGATTCCACTCATTTCACTCCTACTGTCCAGGTTTTGGGGGTCAGTAAGGAAGGATCATGGTTTACATGTCACCTGCCTCCGATTGACGGGTAGATCACAACTGATGCACACCTGGCACACCCCTTACGCACGTAATTGCTTCTGCACTCCTGTGACCTGTTTTCAGCTGACAGCGGGTTTCATCAGTCTCATGTCACAGAGCTGGTCCAGGCTCTAAAAAGCTCCCGATCATATGGTTGGGATCCACCCAAAATTCTGGACTGGCAGCTCCATAGCCTAGTGCTCCAGTGAGCCTGGGGGGCAGAGAAGAGTGCCCGAGACTAACAGTTCCCGACTCTCTACTCACAGAATGCTGAGAACTGAGCGACCAGCGGTGTTTGATCACTCAGTTTTCAATGCAGAGCCAGTACTGGACAGATGCAGCATCAGATAGATGCTGCATCCGCCAAGGTAAGCATATATTATTATTTTTTCAAACCTTTAACTTCTCTTTTAATGGTACCCCCGCAAACATCTCCAAACAAGCGTGTTTTTGTGTGTGTCAAACTGCATAGTTCTGCAGTGCTGTGTGGTTTGGTGTGGCACGTTTTTGAAATAAGTCTGCGTTTCCCATGCGTAGAACAGCCCATTGAAATGAATAGGCTGCCCTTCACACAATTCAATGGAACATGCGAAAAATCCACAGAAACCTGTAGATGTGAACCGAAACTTAAATGTACATGTGCATAGGTGTGCGCAGCCTATTGCATTAGGGTGTGCACCCCAAAGCTCAAACACACATGCCTTTCTCTGCAGCCTGAGCTGCACAGGACAGTAAATGAACGGGATAGTGATCTGCGCTGAGCGGCTTCCTATTCATTTACAAATTGAAGCATAGTAAACACAGTTTATTATGCTTCTGCTATGATTGAACACAGTGAGTGTGTTCACTGTGTTCATTTAGAAAAGCAAGGGGTAAATGACATATTGATTAACTCCTTCCCCCACTCTCCATCCTGAAACACCCCCCCCCCCCCCTTGCAGCAGCCAGGGGTAGAGGAGGGAAGCCAGCAGCACTACGGTGGAGGGTACAATACGAGGGGAAGCCCGGGCACTAGGGGAATCGGCACCACACAGAGTGATTAAAGGGGGGCCCGAGCACACCTTGCACACCCCCTGCGCACGCCTATGCTCATGTGCATGAGGCCAATGCACAGCTTTAATCTGACAACTGACCTGGACTCCCCTCCTATTCCTTTTATATTTATGAATCTCGTATAATAATAATAAAACTGTGGCGTGGGAAATACGTGTTTTCCATACTGCACAGGAACACGGGCTGCCCTCGTTGGACACGTGTGGGTGCCATTAATTGTAAAAACGCATCTAGCAAGTGCATGCGCATTGCGGAAACTGAAATGCAAAGTACCACAGTACCATGCAGTTTGGTGCGCACGTTTCCTGCACGTTTGGCAGCCCATTAAAATGAATGGGCTATTGGGATGCGCAAGAACACATTCGTTTGTGAACCGTCCCTTATCCTTAAGGGCCAGTTCACACCATAAAAACGCTGTCTGGATGCGTTCCAGATGCTTTTCTGCATGTGCGTTTTTGATGCTGTTCCAGTGCGTTTTTGGTGCGTTTTTGATGCAGTCTAGTGCATTTTTCCCCCTCTTTTTTCTTACCCTTAAAGTGGCGTTCCACCCAAAAGTGGAACTTCTGCTTTAAGCACTCCTCGCCCCCAGACTTGCCACATTTGGCATGTCATTTTTTTTGGGGGGGTGGGGGGTACCTGGTTTAGAGTGGGGCTTCCTGTCCCACTTCCTCCTTCCTGCGCTTGGCCGCCTTCAGTAAAGTCCATTCATTTCAAAATTGATTGTTAAGAGCAAAAGAGAGTGTTGACGTACTTTTGAATTGACATTCATCAAGTCATCGAATGCACCGAGAATGTTCATTCACAAATCTACTTGTGTATGGCTAGCTTTATTGTTTCTGCACTTTGCCGCCAATGCTAAAATGTATTTGGTCCTGCCAATAGAGCTTATTTGAATTTGAAATAGAGAACGGGAGGGGGGTAGAGAGTGAAGAGACAGAGGTGTGCCTGCGGTGCGAGGAGGAGAGACACACAGGCGGGGACACAGAGAATCAGGTGTGTCCTCAGGACAGGAAGAAGAGACTGCAAGTGACAGAAGAAAGGACAGACAGAGTGAAGCAGGAGCAGACACACTCAGCAGACCAAGACTCAGAATCTACGACTGGCACTGGTACATTGGGCATCGCTGGCAAGAGAAGAGACGTCTGTCTGACATGTGAGCAGTCTAGGATACAGACAGCCTGAGGGCAGGGAGGGGACCAGCAGTACAGATGGGGTGGAAATTATAGAGTGCTGGGTATAAAGTGTGTGTGGTGGGGGGGGAGAGAGAAAATATTCAGAGAAGAAAGAAAAGTGCATAGAGAGAAAAGCACCAGAGTGAGCCGAGCACAGGGCGGAAACATGCTTACACAGGGGAAAATTAGTGAGAGAGGAAGTCTGCTGAAGAGGGATGAAAGACAAGTGTGAGAAGTAAACAGTCTTTTGTGTTTGCTGAATTCTCAAACTCTCTCTATTCCAGTCTAGAGAGGAGAAGAGGACGAATCGTACAAGATGAGCTGGACGCAAGAACAATCCGATGTGTACAAGATGCTTCATGGGAACGAGGAGGTCAGAACTAGCCCAAGACAGTCCAGCAGCTTCAAAATACTGGCGGAAGCCCTGGAGAACAACCCTGACGGTACTTAGAGAACTTTATTCTATAGATCAACCTTTCTCAAACTTTTTTAAATGAAGGAAGCCTTAAAATAATTGTTTTAGTTCTCAGAAAACCCCTGCCAATGTTTTTTTATAGCTACAACTCACAGTACATTGATGTGGTGGTCAAAGGTAAGAATTTATGGCCATTTGACTTACATTTGTTGTCAGGGTGGAAAAGAGCTCCTTACATTGGTGGTCAGTGGGAAGAATGCTCCTTACATTGGTGGTCAGTAGGAAGAATGCTTACATTGGTGACTAGTAGGAAGAATGCTACTTACATTGTTGGTTACTGGGGAGAATGCCTACATTGGTGGTCAGTGGGAAGAATGTTCCTTACATTGGTGGTCAGTGGGAAGAATGTTCCTTACATTGGTGGTCAGTGGGAAGAATGTTCCTTCCATTGGTGGTCAGTGGGAAGAATGTTCCTTCCATTGGTGGTCAGTGGGAAGAATGTTCCTTCCATTGGTGGTCAGTGGGAAGAATGTTCCTTACATTGGTGGTCAGTGGGAAGAATGTTCCTTAAATTGGAGTTCAGTGGGAAGAATGTTCCTTCCATTGGTGGTCAGTGGGAATAATGCCTCTTAAATTTGTGGTGAGTGAGAAGAATGCTCCTTACATTGGTGGTCAGTGGAAAGAAGGCTTCTTACATTGTTGGTCAGTATAAGAATGCTTACATTGGTGACCAGTAGGAACCTTCATTGTTGGTTAGTGGGAATAATGCCTCTTACCTTGGTAGTCAGTTGGAAAATGCTTACATTGGTGGCCAGTGAGAAGAATGCTCCTTACATTTGTGGCCAGTGAGAAGAATGCTGCTCATATTGGTGGCCAGTGAGAAGAATGCTCCTTACATTTGTGGCCAGTGAGAAGAATGCTCCTTACATTGGTGGTCAGTGGGAAGAATGCTCCTTACATTGGTGGTCAGTAGGAAGAATGCTTACATTGGTGACTAGTAGGAAGAATGCTACTTACATTGTTGGTTACTGGGGAGAATGCCTACATTGGTGGTCAGTGGGAAGAATGTTCCTTACATTGGTGGTCAGTGGGAAGAATGTTCCTTCCATTGGTGGTCAGTGGGAAGAATGTTCCTTCCATTGGTGGTCAGTGGGAAGAATGTTCCTTCCATTGGTGGTCAGTGGGAAGAATGTTCCTTCCATTGGTGGTCAGTGGGAAGAATGTTCCTTACATTGGTGGTCAGTGGGAAGAATGTTCCTTACATTGGTGGTCAGTGGGAAGAATGTTCCTTAAATTGGAGTTCAGTGGGAAGAATGTTCCTTCCATTGGTGGTCAGTGGGAATAATGCCTCTTAAATTTGTGGTGAGTGAGAAGAATGCTCCTTACATTGGTGGTCAGTGGAAAGAAGGCTTCTTACATTGTTGGTCAGTATAAGAATGCTTACATTGGTGACCAGTAGGAACCTTCATTGTTGGTTAGTGGGAATAATGCCTCTTACCTTGGTAGTCAGTTGGAAAATGCTTACATTGGTGGCCAGTGAGAAGAATGCTCCTTACATTTGTGGCCAGTGAGAAGAATGCTGCTCATATTGGTGGTCAGTGAAAAGAATGCTCCTTACATTTGTGGCCAGTGAGAAGAATGCTCCTCATATTGGTGGTCAGTGAGAAGAATGCTCCTTACATTTGTGGCCAGTGAGAAGAATGCTCCTTACATTGGTGGTCAGTGAGAAGAATGCTCCTTACATTGGTGGTCAGTAGGAAGAATGCTTACATTGGTGACTAGTAGGAAGAATGCTACTTACATTGTTGGTTACTGGGGAGAATGCCTACATTGGTGGTCAGTGGGAAGAAAACTCCTTACATTGGTGGACAGTGAGTTGAATGCGTCTTACAATAAGGTCAGCTGGTAGAATATGTCCTATACTGGTGGTCAAGTGGGCAAAATGCCCCCTTAAAGAGAGCTAAAATGATCATTGGTGTCAGTGGTTACTTATCAAAAATGAGTCACTGTTCAAGGAACTCCTAGCAACCCCTGGAGGAACCCTGGTATTAGGGTGCTATTAATTCTAGGGCTATAAGCTGACAATTGACGCTAAACATGCCACTGCTTGAACCTGCACTCAGGCTTTACCTGTGGTTACTAGGACAGCTGCGACTGATTGGCATCTATAAGCAGATAGTACTAGTATCAGGACTCTCCCTGAGCTTCAGCTTGTGGTTACTACCTTTTTATCGACTGTTACTATATAGAAGCCAATCGGTCCAATGCAGGAGAAAGAAGGATTATTTTTGGGAGCTAGCTCCACTGACAGCGACTAGAGAAAACCTCAAAAGTTAGGTGCCAGTTGTAATTTTTATGGAGCATTGACTGCCTGGCTCCAAGAGTTTGTCCAGTCCTGGCTTACTTGCAGATATTACCACTGCTAGGACTCTCCATAAGCTATGGTTACCCCCTCATATGTGACTGTTACTAGTACTTACTAGCAGATATTAACAATGCTAGTACTGTCCCTAAGCTTCACCCTGGGGTTACCACTTTATATATGACTGTTACTGGTACTTACTAACAGCTATTACCACTACTAGAACCCTCCCTAAGCTTCAGCCTGTGGTCGCCACCTCATTTGTGACGGTTCCACAACAGGACACTCTGCCACTACAGCCATCTAACCAGGTGTTAGTAATATAATTAACACTATAGCTGTTGCCACACCCTCTAGTAGGTGGTAAGTCCTAAGGGCTTTTGCATACACTGCTGCCACTTAACATACTGCCCCATTCTAGCTGATAGTTCTTTTAATAGCTGATGTAATTGTTTGGGTTGTTACTGTGCAGCAATACCAATAATCCCATAAATATAACTACCAATATCTCTACCTGTAGACCATGCCACCACTTAGGACTGTACCTCACCCTACTACTACTGCACATACTGTAACTGCTAAAGATTCATTGACAGATACCATCAGCTTAGCACCGTCTTTAGCTGATTTATTTTTATACCAAGTACTTCTATTAGTAAGACTGTTGCATAAGTGAACCAATAGCTTACTAACTATGTGCTGAGCAAAGGAGGATGCAGTATGTGGTATGCAGAGTAAAGGAGGATGTAGTCTGTGGTATGCGTTGATATGAAGGAGGAAATTGGGTTTCTGCCACCGGCAGTACCTGTCATTACTCGTCCAAGACACTGCTACCATACTAGAAGGTTTCTCTCTATGGCTATCAGAATATTTTGCTTCTAGAGGGTTTTAGACAGTCCATGCAAGGGGGTTGGGAAGGCACCCTGCAGACACCTCAAGGGTCTGATTACTATGGGAGAACAATAACAAATGGACTAGGTCTTCTAACCTGTCTCACCAGTATTTCTCCAGATGAGCCTTTGTTGGCAGTGTCTGTGGGGGCTTTATAGACCACCTAAATGGTCATCAGATATGGTGAAAACATGACCATTTAAGACTGTCATCTAATCTCTGTGTAGGAGGGAGCTTTATTGTTGGATTTTTTATGTATGTATCAGAAGGAGTGAGACTACATAGTAGGTGTCAGGCAGAGATGTGAATTCTGGTAGGGAGATGTCATTGCAGGTGTCATCAAAAAATACAGTAGATGATTTATCCTACTAGCATCCACCCATCACTGACATACCAGTTTTCTTTGGCTTGATGGTTTAAAAACCTATTTTGTGACAAAACTCTTCTTGCTCTTACTAATTGGTGTTGCCTGCATGCTGGCACAGTCAGTCATCCATTTTTGTCCACCACACTGTGAAGACTGGTGTTAAAGTACACCTGTTATAAGAGGAATAGGAAGGCTGCCATTATAAAGTGTGTGTGAAGCCAACATTTTCTTTTTTTGTAATTTTGGTTGGAGTAGGTTAGGTACCCATTAACACTTGGGAATGGGGCCATCACCAATTATATGCGAGAACCTCAGCGGGGGGTTCCAAACAATTAGATGTGGGAGGCAGCCTCATTAATATCAATAGGTGGTTGAGAGCTCCCACAGCTAATTGCGGCCGCTCACATGTCATCACATGTAATGGATTTCAATGGGGCTTCCTACTGCATGTAATTGCCAGGAACACCTGCTGGGTTTCTCGCAAGTAATAAGTTGCAGACTTATTTGCAAGTGTGAATGGGACCTAAGACCCCTATCAGGTTTTTACTTTTGCAGTCCATATCCCACCAGGGAGATAGTTTCTGTCCCAGAGATGCATCAGGAAGTGAGAGAAGAGCGCTTCACAGGGGATATCCCCTTTAGGACTGTTGTCACCAGAACAAGTGCCCCCATTGGAAGTTTCTCCTCACCTCCTGGATAACTTAAACATTTTGCATTTCCTTTCTGTACCGGAGACAATGGTTACCAAAACAAATAGTTAGGGCAAATCTCACCAGCGGCGACACAGACAGCAATAGAAACTTGAAAAAAGTTATAACCCTTCTAAAACTATAAAAAAAAAGTTTAGACATTAGGCAAGTCAGAATACCTTATATCTATAATTATATCTACAAGCATCAGCACAGCACCCAGGAAATTAGCATTTTATTTAAAAGGAAAGTCCTATATATTTCTCTTATGATAACGATGACTGACATGTTCTAAGTCTACAATTAGGTGGCGAACATATAGCTGCCATTTGAAACAAGATTCACAGTTGCACCTATCTTTCTATTTACATTCTGCTTTTCACTGTAATATCATATATTTACACGCCTTTGAAGGCACAAAACAGACCCTTATCACATCCTTCCACATACCCATGAGAAAGGAAATTTGGTTGCAATAGGCTAGCCATTCTCAACCAGGTTTCTCTGGAACCCTAGGGTTCCTCCATAAGTTGCTAGGGGTTCCTTGAGCTGTGGTTGATTGTCCTGCTAATTTAAAAATGCCAGCATCGTTCTGGTGCCAACGCCACTTGGTAAAGCCAGTAGCATGATACCAATGATCTTTTTAGCTGTCTATACAAGTGGAATTCTGACCACATATGTAAGAGATATTCTGACTACTAATCTCCAACATATGGGCATTTTTCCCATTAATCCTCTGATGAATTTGTTTAAAGCCCATCTGCCCTCACTGCACAGGTTAACTGCTCTTTTTTGTTTATGGGAGAGGAGAAAGGAGATATACTTACCTAATCCTATGATCCTCTGGCACCCCTGCATTCCAACCAGTCTTGATTTGTGGACTGTTCCTGATGTCATCAAGCCCAGAGCAGGTTCCATAGACCAGGAACAATCCACCACTGGACTGTAGGGGAGTGCCATTTTTCAGTAAAATGAAGGATCAGGTTAATATAAGCTTTCTCCTCACCCCAGGAACAGATGATCTGTGCAGTGCGGGCACAGCCCGACTGCATGGGGAAACTGTTTTTCTTTTACCCGGATTTGAGCTTTAAGTAAGGGTTCCTTGAGACCTGAAAATTATTTTAGGGATTCCTCTGGGATAAAAAAGTTAGGAAAGGCTGCTATGGGCAATATCACTACTTTTACTTTTTGAAAATAAGCAGTTAAAAAACAATCTGTTTGTGATTAAATAATACATTGGTATTATACCAATTTATACATCAGTCCTTAAAAAGGAACAGTTGTGGAGTCAACAGGGATCGGGGCCGAAAAGAAGGACGGCTGGGAACTATGACATTTTTCGTTTGTCTGGAGATCCCACCGTTCAGGTCAATGACACGGCTGCATTTGACCCAGACTAGAAATTCTTAACGCTGTGCTTTGATACTGGTAGAATAGTCACATGTCCTCTGAACAAGTTAAGACAGCACTGAGATTAGTGTACACTCCCCAGGCTGTGACATTGATAAGGATCCAACTGAACGCAGGGATCAGAGTTTGTAGCTGTCAGTGCTGAGACTGGAGCACCTATTGGAATGCCCCAAGATCTGGCGCAGTCTGGGGTGAGGTTGAAATAGACTTATAAGGCATTGAATCTAAAGCTGTACAAACTAAGTCCAGACAAAACACAAGCTGCCTCAACGCTATGAGACCAATAATTCATTTCAAGTATGTAGTGACACTTTGAGGACTAACAGATAAACTGCATAGATTGCCAAAAGGCCTGATTGCTTAATGTATAGGAATATACTTAATGATCTGAAGATAACAGAGACATTTCTTCTACAGGACTGTTAAGGTAGACCGACATAAACACAAACCTAAGGGGAAGGTTAGGGCTAAATTTAAGCAATAAGAACTAAAACTTGGCTTGCTTTACATTATGAAGCAATCACAGCACTAAAAGTTCAACTTGTTTATTCGACATAATATCTCTGAAGTTAATCTTTCAGGGGTAGATACTTTATAGAACTACAGCATAAATAAAATAGGTTATTTTTTTTTTATATGTATATAGGGAAATGTACACAGATTGCCAACACAACTATTAGGTTTTCCGTTGTCATTTTTCTAGCACAAGTTAGAAGCTCAAAAGGACTGGTTGGTTACTGTAAACCAGCCTTTCTCAACCTTTGTAACATGGAGCAACCCTTGAAATTACTTTAAGATCTCAGGGAAAGGTTACTGATCATTTTTATAAATACAGCCTACAAGTGTAAACCGTAAGTTGTAGATCTAAGATGAAAGAATAAGGAATCTGTCGTACTTATATTTGACATCCAAGGCTGCTCCATACGATATAATTATTTTGTAATTCTATTAAAATGAAATAATAATGGTCAGAACATAAATACAGACAGTGAAATTTGCAATGCTCTTTAAGATTGGTGGTCAGTCAAAAAGTCACCTCTTGCTGGTTAGTGATACAAGAACCCTAGAACACCTAGAACACTGGTAGTCATGTGGGACATGTGGGAAGAATGTTCCTTTCATTACTGGTCCTTGGGAAGATTACTCCTTATATTGGTGGTCAGTGGGATGACTGCTTCTTATGGGGCGTACACACGGTCGGACTTTTCGGCTACAAAAGTCCGGCAGACAATCCGATCGTGTGTGGGCTTCCCTGGACTTTCAGCAGACTTTTCCAGTCACAAATCTGACGGACTTTAGATTTGGAACTTACTTCAAGTCTTTACGTCGTAACTCTGCCGGACCCAGAAATCCGCTCGTCTGTATGCTAGTCCGACGGACAAAAACCCACGCTAGGGCAGCTATTGGCTACTGACTATCAACTTCCTTATTTTAGTCCGGTGTACGTCATCACGTACGCGGCATTAGATTAGTTGTTACTGGGAAGAATTTCCCTTACATTAGTGGTCAGTAGGAAGATAGCCCCTTACAGATGGCTGAAAATCTCATTAGGGCCAGTGGTAGCTTATCCAATATTAAAAAAGTACTCACTGTTTGAGGAACACCTATCAATCTCTGGAGGAACCCTAGGATTCAAAAGAATCCTGGTTGAGAAAACCATAACCCTTCACATCCCCTACATTTGAATCAATTTAATAAAATGTAACAAACATGTTGAGATGCATTTAAACAGTTGTTATCTGTTGTCTGTACACATCAGCTGCCAACCTTCAGTGTTTGAAGTATGCACATGGACAAACAATAGAAACGGTCTTGTGATCTGGCTGGCACCAAGAACCAACTGGAACAGTCATGCGATTTATCTTTTTCCTAGGAAGATGTGACATGCTCAGGAGGTGCACAGATAGGAAACACATCTCTGAATAAAATAAAGATGACTCATTCACTTGTAGAAACTATTTGTAGGAATAGTTGGAAAATGTAGGTTTCAGTCCTATCGGAATCTCTGAATGTCTTGTACGGAGCTCACAATAAGGGGGATTGTTTTGCTGTATTCCAGGTATTTCCACGACCTTCCCTAGCAGGCTGTCACCCAGTGCACAGAAACCTATAAGCAGCAGTACTATGCAGAAACCCATCCTCAACTCAGTGCCCTCCCCGGTGAGGGTATGCGAGAAGTGCAACAAAGGCATCAGGTGAGTCCTGTGACACCATGATCTCAACGGTGAATGAGAGGGTAATAGTTGGGTCAAGTAAACACTATTATAAATTTATATAAAATTAATAATAGTTCAAAGTTCAGTTCAAATTCATACAGATTCACCCAGTCAAATTTACTGATGGAATCTATGCAAAATGGCCACCTTTAATTCACTTAACGAATGAGCACCCTTTTATACAGACATTTCATCCTAAAGCCCTTAAAATCTCACCCAGATCTGCTATTTGAATAAAATCCCAGATGTATTAAACAGGTATCATTACAAGAAGTATTATTTTTCTTGAACAAAAACCACATTCAGGCCAGGTTCACATATATGCGAATTGGATTCAGATTTCTCCGCATCCAAGTTGCATGACAGGAGACTGTGAACAGCTCTCAATGGAGCCGGTTCACACAGCTCCGGGGCGGCTGTGATGCGCATTTAGAAAGGGTCCTGTGGGCCTTCTGGCCTGATTCAGGTGTGAATTCAGGCAAAGATTTGGACCCGATTCGCACCTGAATCGGTGAACAGGGATACACCGGACCCCATGCTGTGATTGGAGCCTCACAGTTAGAATTTTGTTCATTCGAGAAACATTTTCCATCCTGTTCCTTCCATGGCAACTGCTGGTCAAACAGAGGCTAAGATGGCAGCTTCCATGGCTGTAAAGGAAAGGAGGGTTTAGTTCTGCCTTACAGACCTTGCAAGTACAGGAAAATGCCTGTTGATCTGTCAAATGTCTTCTTGTACAGCGATTTTGTGGACTGAGTGGTGTCAGCCCTGCCCAGTGCCTTTTGCTAAACTGCTCAACCATTCCCAGTTTAGATCCCTACACTATAATGCCGCGTACACACGGTCGGACTTTTCGTCTACAAAAGTCCAACGGACGCCGACGGACTAAAGCTGGCTGGTAATCCGATCGTGTGTGGGCTTCTCCGGACTTTCAGCAGACTTTTTCAGCCTCAAATCCGACGGACTTTAGATTTGAAACATGCTTCAAATCTTTACGTCGTAACTACGACGGACCCCGAAATCCGCTCGTCTGTGTGCTAGTCCGACGGACAAAAACCCATGCTAGGGCAGCTATTGGCTACTGGTTATGAACTTCCTTATTTTAGTCCGGTGTACGTCATCACGTACGAATCCATCGGACTTTTGTGTGGTCGTGTGTAGGCAAGTCCGTTCGTTAGAAAGTCTGCTGCAAGTCCGCCGAAAGTCCGCCGGAAGTCTGTCGGACAGGCTGTCGGACTTTTGTAGACGAAAAGTCCGACCGTGTGTACGCGGCATTAGAGCTAATCCATCTGTAGTCCATGATAAGAACCAGATAACACAGGAAGTGTGCAAGGGACACAGGACAACTCTGATTTTCTGGCATGACCAACGGGTAATTTTTGCAATAATCAAACATATATAACATTTTGCTTTATATAATTCCTGGTGATCCTTCCATGAAGGTCCTTGTTCAGGCACTTCCCATTATTAGGGTGGCAACACTCTCTCCTTGTCTTCCAATTGTGTTCCTATGTTGTCACCCAGTCATATCGGCTTCCTATAAAGGCTATGATTGGCCATTTAAACGCACATTACTCAGGCTTGGTGCGCTGTTGTCACCATCCGGAAACCCATGACTGAGGGACCTGCAGAATGTAGAGGCTCCGATTATCTATAAAACATTAAACACTTGATCAATCCCCCCTTCCAAATTGACCAGACGACACATTTTATTTGGAGTCGAATGGCCATAGCAGCCTTTTATTACAAACCATTAAATACAACATTCCCAAAAAAACAAGTTTAATGCATATAATACAGTCAGTGCATAACAAATAAACCAACCTCAGCTTATGCCCGGTCTAAGGTCTTTGAAAGCCTGATTTACCGGTTGTATCTGCCACCCAATCAAAGGCCACCAGCTACAACTACACCGTCTCAGGGACAATTAACCCCTTACGTACTACCAGATACAACCTAATTAATACCCCAATGTTACCACCGTATTGTTAGGAAGGGACACCCATACCTCAGATGGGCCCAACCTACAATTTTCCACATTTTTTAAAATGTCAATTGTTTGTGATATACACTGCCTCCGCTAACTAAACTCAGATTGCGCCTGGAAGATTTGAAATATGGAAGACATAATAAGCCAGGGCCTTTAACCCTTTCGCCGCCAGGTCCATTCGTCATACGGACCTAATGGCGGGGGGTATCACCCCCTGTGAAACTGACAGGCAGACTCCTGGCTGTCAGGTGAGAGCATTCAGGCGGATCCGCTGCCGCCCGATTGCTCGCACACACCCCTGGTACCAGGGCGCCCCGCCATGCTTACCAGGCCCAGTTTGCCCATCTGCGGCCTGAAATCTCCATGGCGGGTGCTGGCGGGTAGAGGGGAAGGAGAAGAGCAGACACACGCTCGTCCACTCTCCCCCCCTTCTTCTTGTGACCCGGAAAGCGACATCTCGGGTCGAGCTCTCGGTATCCCCAGCTCGCTTAGCCGAGAAAGGATGTTTTGCAATGCGATCTGCATTACAAAACATTCAGTGGAGTACAGGGGAGACATGTGTGGTCTTTTAGATGCTGCATATCTCAATAAAGAGAACCGGTCGCCTAAAAATCATCACATAGGGGACTGTGTTACACCCAAGCACATAAAATCCCCCCCCAAAACTGTTTTGAGGCCCCCCACAACCACATATACTCACACACGAACGTAAACGCATGCGTCGGGCGCCTACGCGTGAAAATGTTGAATAGGATACACATGTTACATATCGCCACGTACGATGGAGTGAGAGCAATATTTCTAACACCAGACCTCCTCCATAACACTACTCTGATACCTATAGGGGGCTTTTGAACCGTCGCTTATACAAAATATATAGTGTACTGAAGTTTGACACCATTTCATGGTTTTTACATGAATTTAAGGTTTGGCATGTTGGGTATCTATTTACTCGGAGCAACCTCGTCTTTTATATTTTACTGAAAATTTGTGTTTGTTCGGCCAAAGATTCACGTTAGTGTGTTTTTTACTGAAATTTTGCGTTTCTTAGACCTTTGCGGTAAAATCGCGTGACCTAAAAACTATTTTATTCTCTAGGGTGGCTGCTTTCAGAAAATATGTAATATTTGTGGGTTTTGTGTAATCTTCAGGCCTAAAATTATTTTTTAAACATTTGTGCAAAAAACTCAAAAAATGGCTCTGGCAGCGAAAAGGCTTAATAAAGATGCAGTTTTTCTATAAGCAAGTCTGGTTTGCAAGGTCAGCCCCTGGCCTCTCATATGTCTTCAATAGCTTGACTCTTCCAGTTGTCCAGATTTCAGCCTGCACCTCAGTAGCGACAAAACGCTGCCCATTTTTATAGTATATGTCAGCTTCTACGTCATCAAAAACTATAACTCCAGTAAGGTCATGTAGACTCTATGATGGAGTGCTCGTCCAAAATGAGTGAGGTCAGGCCCAGGGTGGTAGAAGCATGGAAAGGAAGGGGGGGGTTAGTTGCAGGAGCAGAGGTAAGAGCAGGAGCAGGAGGATTTGTTTTAGGCCCACTAGATGTAAAAGAGGATGCACTTCCAGCAGTCATAGGGTAGCAACAGGGGTGGGCATGGAGTTAGAGTGGGGGGAGGTGTGGACAGGCTTGGTGAGAGGGGGTACAGGTGCAATGGTGAAGGAGATACAGAGCTGCAGAAAAGCATTGGTCATAGATAGTCACTGTCAGCTTTAACCACATCAAAAGCCTTATCTCCAGTAAGGGGGGTGTAGACTTTATAAGGTGAACTAGCAAAAGTGTGCCTGTTCTAGAATGGGCAGGGTCAGGGTGGTATAATCATGGGAAGGTGTGTTGCAGGTGCAGAGGCAAGAACAGGAAGGAGGGATTCATTTTAGGTGCATTGAGTGTAAAAGAGGGTGTGCCCCAACTCATTCAGGGGTCGACAACAATAGTGCTGGCATGGAAAGGCCGCCCTGCCTTGAGGTGATCTCGATGCGGGTGGTGTATGGGGATAGGTTGGTTGGAGGCTAATGGATGCCCC
Source organism: Aquarana catesbeiana (assembly GCF_042186555.1). NCBI lineage: Eukaryota > Metazoa > Chordata > Amphibia > Anura > Ranidae > Aquarana > Aquarana catesbeiana. The sequence continues at coordinate 617,281,676 of NC_133326.1, forward strand.
CTTGTCCTTATGCCCCGCCCGGTTGAACCATCTCTAAATCACTGTGACTCACTCTAATTTAAGGGTCGCCAAGGTCCTGGCTGGCATATTCTCATATTCAGACCCCTATGTCAGGAACACTCAGAACGAATTGTGGACAGTGAGGTAGAAGATATACCCCTCAGTCCCCGAGAGAGAAGGGAGACCCCACAAACCACCCAATACTGAGCCCTTCACATTATTAGTTGGACAATCAATCCTATTCTTGTCTTTTGTGTTTTCTCCTCTCTTTATTTACTTTATTATTTATTCCCATTGTTCTATGTTTTTTTTTTATCTAAAAAATTACAAGCGAGACAGTTGATGTGCTTATTATGGCACCTTTATTGAGATGTACAACCTTGTCCTTTATAAATAAAGATTATAGAAAAAAAAAAAGAGGGTGTGCTTCCAGCATGCATAGGGTATTAGCAGGGGTGAGGGGTAAGGAGTGAGAGTGGAGGGAGGCATGCACAGGCTTGGTGAGAGAGGGGGTACAGTAGGTTTGTCACCTCATTCCTTTAAAATCAATCACATATTGATCACACTGGTTCTGAGGCTAATTAAATGCAGGTAAGGCACCAAGTGAGTTTAATTACCACCTTAATCAGCCTCAGAACCTGTGTAATTAATATGTGTTCGGTTTTAAAGGGATGAGTTGGCAACCCTATGGTACAGGTGCAATGATGGAGGTGCAGAAAATTGTTGGCCATGGATAGTCATTATCAGCTATAACCCATCAAAAACTTTACCTCCAGTAAGGATGTGTAGGCTTTATAATTGTGTATATAGTTCATTCATTTTGCATGCGATTGACACTTATGATCTTAGTTTACGTGTCTGTTGCGTACTGACCAGGTATGTCATAATGACAATGTCATAAATCTTTGGTGGCACTCCCATTCTTCTGAAAGTATTTCCTAATGATATAATGTATGTTTTATCTTAGTGATGTATGTGGAGTGTATGACATTTGTTTATCCAGTGTGTGTCACAGTAACTGGAATTCCATAAGCAATATTCATCATGATCACTGCTATGCTGAGAATCTGGGATGTGTTTATAGAGACTTTCCTCCTTCAGATGAACAGGGAACAGGTTTGCTTAATAAGGCAGTGCTGTGACCAACACTGATATGTACAGTATAGTACACAGCGATCAGTCAGCATTCAGAAGCGGATTCCTGATCTGCCCATCCTGGGAAGATAATGACACACTGTACAGATGGTCATACTCACGGGTCCTATCCATGGTGAACATGGTTGACGATGCTTACAATGAAGTTTGGAGGCTAAAATTGCTGACCTCCAGTTTCCAAAATACCATTTCTCTGGCTGTCTGACTGTCATACTAATCCAGTGACTTCAGTATTTTCTGATAAGTATACAGATAAGGAGATCTTTCTTCACTTTGGCTTTCTAACCTACATGTTGTTTGTAATCTATAACTTAGTATGGAAGCTATAAACACTGAGGCCTCTGGTGATTTAAGAGGTAGGTCAGCATCATGACATCTTTCATATTACTCCTAGTACAGATTTCTATAAGATTACCAGGTTGTGCAAAATCCAGTTGTAGTCAGTGTGTTACCACCAAACAGTAAGGCCTGATTTACACCTATGCCGGTTGCAGTTTGCATATCCCAGGTGCATTTTGCATTTTTCAATACACGTTTTTGATCCATTGAAGTCTATGGAACCAAAAACTGAAAAAGGTCCCTGGCCCTTTCCATAAAATGCACAGATGTGAACTACATCCATAGGAAACCAAGTTAAATGGACTATACTAAGAGGGTGGTGGCTGCGCTGTGATAGAAAAGGAAAGGGAAGGGGGTGGGGGTAGGTAAGGGGAGGGGGGGGGGGGGGGCTATACTAGATGGATCAAATGACCTCCGTTATAAATAAATGATGTGGAAACGAGATCACAAATGCAAATGTATGAACAAATAAAATAAAAAATAAGCACAAGCAAATATCAAGGGATAATATATCCCAAATTCATGTGATCAAATCTAAATGAAAATACAAATAAATGTATATCAGCAACGTATGTGCAAGGGTATGTGAATCTGCTAGAGAAGGAGCATAAATCCGAAATCTATCGTGATAACATGAAAAGGTGCTCCAATGACATTACTAGAACCATGTGTATAAAAATAGAATATAATATACAACTAATAGTTAGGTCCACACGTGAATAATAAACAATGTGAATACAAAGTGGATATAGGTGTCCATAAAAATAGTCCCAGTGATTGGTGTTGGTGTCCCGCCAACACTTGGCGAAAAAATACCATAAAAATAAAAAATGATAATAATAAAGATGACAACAGTCCCACCACCAGATGTAACAATCCTGGATATAGATAAGGTGTTGATGAATCAGGGGGAAGGAAAAAACCAGTGTGCTGACAGGTGGGGGCACCTTCGTGTTCCCAGGCCCCTTACCTTACAGCTGTAAGGTATACAGCATATGCCGAGGAGGCCCCGCAGGCGGGGGAGTCCAGCAATACAGCAGGTGACGTTGGTTGGTGATGCCGTGTATCATATATAAAAAACAGAGTATCCTCTGAAGAAGTCACGTGACGTGACGATACGCGTCAGGAGCACGGGACGCTGCCACACACTAGCTGGATGTGACGAGCTGGGCGCTCGTAGATGTTTTACCCCCCAGCTGTTTTTAAATGTAAGTGTACAAATTTTAGGAATGTTTTAATAAAGTATATGACATACGGGATTATGCTATGTGCGGTTTCTGTTTCCTATATACCGCACTAAACAACTCTGCACAACGGGTGGTGGATTTGGAAGCGGGGAGAGTCCCTCAGAAGATTCAGAGCCTGGGACTATATGAGCTCGGCGTTCGTGGGTTGAGGCGTGCGCTCATTGTCCAAAAGTGAGTGCAACCCCCCCTCCCCCTCTCTCCCACCTGTGTCTTTACATCAAACGGTATCATACCATATACCACTCGTTCTTTGTTTTTTATATATGATACACGGCATCACCAACCAACGTCACCTGCTGGATTGCTGGACTCCCCCGCCTGCGGGGCCTCCTCGGCATATGCTGTATACCTTACAGCTGTAAGGTAAGGGGCCTGGGAACATGAAGGTGCCCCCACCTGTCAGCACACTGGTTTTTTCCTTCCCCCTGATTCATCAACACCTTATCTATATCCAGGATTGTTACATCTGGTGGTGGGACTGTTGTCATCTTTATTATTATCATTTTTTATTTTTATGGTATTTTTTCGCCAAGTGTTGGCGGGACACCAACACCAATCACTGGGACTATTTTTATGGACACCTATATCCACTTTGTATTCACATTGTTTATTATTCACGTGTGGACCTATTAGTTGTATATTATATTCTATTTTTATACACATGGTTCTAGTAATGTCATTGGAGCACCTTTTCATGTTATCACGATAGATTTCGGATTTATGCTCCTTCTCTAGCAGATTCACATACCCTTGCACATACGTTGCTGATATACATTTATTTGTATTTTCATTTAGATTTGATCACATGAATTTGGGATATATTATCCCTTGATATTTGCTTGTGCTTATTTTTTATTTTATTTGTTCATACATTTGCATTTGTGATCTCGTTTCCACATCATTTATTTATAACGGAGGTCATTTGATCCATCTAGTATAGCCCCCCCCCCTCCCCTTACCTACCCCCACCCCCTTCCCTTTCCTTTTCTATCACAGCGCAGCCACCACCCTCTTAGTATATTTATTGTTTTATCTGTTTTGGAGCAGTTTTGTGTGTTGCAGCAGTGTCCCCTTAGTATAGGATTCCTCTGACAGCGCAGGAGTCTTCTGTACAGCTCTTTAAGTTAAATGGACTGTAGTGTGAAAACTGAAAATGCACTAAAAAATGCATAGTTGTGAACCAGGCCTAAGGGTTCATTTACATTCTTCTGGTGCATTAATGTGCACTATGTTTAGGCAGAACATTGAAATCACTGGGTTGCCAACACACCTAAAGGTCCTGAAATTTGAATGTGCTACAAAATTTGTAATGCATCAGACTATGGTGTACTGCCACATGCTGTGTTGCCTCCACACAGTGGCGTGCCATGCAAAATTATGACATTGCGACATATGTACTATAACATTTATTACCATGCATTTTGGAAAAAGTGCGTGTTACCACAATGCAAAGATCGCCCTAAAAAAATGCAGGCTGTATATCTTAAGGCCTGGCTCACACCTATGCAGGTTGCAGTTTGCATATTCTGGGTGCATTTTGTGTTTTGCAATACACGGTTTTGATCCATTGAAGTCTATGGAACAAAAAAAATGAAAAAAGTCCCTGGCCCTTTCCATAAAATGCACAGATGTGAATGTGACCCATAGGAAATCATGTTAAATGGACTGTAGTGTGTTTATGAAAAACTGAAAACGCACTAAAAAATGCATAGGTGTAAACGACCTTAGACCTCTGCATCGCAGTGATGCAAGGCGATGCATGGAAAGGAAATGCACATGTTGCAGCATGCCGCAACACATGGCAACGCACTAGGGTGTGTTGCATTACAACTTTTATGGCTTGTCTGATTTTCAGAATGTTTTGGTGAATAGGCAGCCCATACCGTCAACCCAGTAATGCAGGCAGCTGAAGTTCTGTGTATTTTTAGAAACAGTTGACCTTTGCACCATTCCTTCCAAAGCCTCATTTCTGGTCTGTAATCTGATAAGTGACCTGACTGACTAATCAGGAGGATTGGGAGGTGGTAAGGCCAAAACTAGCAATTGCAGGGAAAGTTATATTAAAGTGATATTAAAGTGATACTAAAGTCTAGTTTTTTTTAAATATAACAAACATGTTATAGTTCCCTGCAGCCTATTATGGGGGCACCCGATCCCATCTGCAGCTCCGTGCGTCCATTCAGACAGCTCGGCCCTGCCCCCTCTATCTCCTGATTGGCTAACTGACTTTGATTGACATCAGTGGGAGCCAATGGTGCCGCTGTTGTGCCTCAGCCAATCAGAGGAAGAGTCCCAGGCGGCTGAGGCACTCGTGCAACATTGCTGGATAGAGATGGGGCTCAGGTAAGTATTAGGGGGTCTGCTGCACACAGAAGGCTTTTTATCTTAATGCATTAAGATGAAAAACCTTCTGACTTTACAACCACTTTAAGATTCGGGCAAAAGAAAATCAGCTGTCTACAACTCTGGATTTTTGAAGACTTCATGCGCAGTGGGTGTTTGCCCAGCTTTCCTTTGCTCCTGGCAGGAAAAAAACAGCTTAAAAAAGCCTTGTTTTGCACATGTGTTTTAGGCACGTCAAGCATTTGGGCTTTCATCCATTCCATTGGCCACAATATATTCATTTATTCTGGCCTTTGAAATGAATGAACGCTCAAGTGCTAAACGGGCATAGGGCGCGATTAAGTGCGTTAAGGCACAATCAGCTTTTTTTTGCCCAAACACTCCGATGATTTTTTTTCTCTGCCTTTATACACCTATAATCATCTATGTGTCCATAGATACATAGGCTAACACTGAGGGGCGTTTAGAGGTAGAAAGAAAAAACATCAAATGCCTGTAAAAAGCGGCGTTTTTGCCACCCAGTGTGCATGAGCCCTAAATGTTCTGACATGCTGATTTCACTGACGGTAAACTCTGGTTACAATCATTTGCATCTCATGCAAATTGCAGCGGATTTATCTGATTCATGGGCCTGTCCTGTCTGTATGACACTGTGTGGCAGCTGTATGAGTTGGCATTTATACCTTTTGAATTATATAATAAGTAAAGCAATATATTATTTCTGAATTCATGCCCTTTGCTGTGGTCAGTAGGTCAGTATTAGCGTATCAGTGGACTTTCTACAAGGCTAAACTGCAGCCAGATGCAAAAAGACACAGATTATCCACTTAACAACTACCCTATAGCAGATTTACTGCTACAGGGCGTCCGTTCTGTGCAGAATCACACATATATATATATATAGATATGTATGTATATATCTATATATCTATATATCTATAGATCTATAGATATATACACACACACACACACATGATTCTGCACTTCCGCCTAGGGGGTGCATCACTACTGCTGTGATTATTCGCAGCAGAAGCCGATCAGCGGGTGCTGGATAATGGATGACCGCCTGCACCCGCTGATCGTCTGGAAGAGAGGCTGGAGCTATGTAAACAAGGCAGAGCTCCCTTCTGATAGTGGGGATGTCATGGATTTAATCCATGACATCCCTTGGTAAAAGCACCTCACAAAGTACACAAAAGCACTGGCTAGGCACACATTTAACCCTTTGGTCGCCCTACATATTTAAACACTTTTGAGCCAGTGTCATTAGTATAGTGACAGTGCATATTTTTAGCACTGATCACTGTATTAGTGTCACTGGTTCCCACAAAGGGTCAAGAGTGTCAGTATCCAATTGTCCGCTGCAATATCGCAGTCCCACTATAAGTCGCTGATCATCGCCATTACTAGTATAAAAAAAAATTAATAAAATTCCAGTATATATCCCAAAGTTTGTAGATGCTTTAAACTTTTGCTCAAACCAATAAATATATGCTTACTGGGATTTTTATTTTTTACCAAAAATAAGTAGCAGAATACATATTGGCCTAAATTTATGAAAAAATGTGATCAAAAATTTTTATTTTTGTTTTTGTGGATATGTTTTATAGCAGAAAGGAAAAAATATTGTTTTTTTTTCTAAATTGTCGGTTGTAATCAAATATCACCAAAAGAAAGCTATATTTGTTTGAAAAAAATGACATCTTTTTTTTTTTGCGAACAGCATTGCATGACCATGTAATTGTCAGTTAAAATAACGCAGTGCTGTATTGCAAGAAATGGCCTGGTCATGAAGGAGGGTAAATCTTCCGGAGGTCAAGTGGTTAATGCAGGTCTGTAATAATTAAAGGAGAAGTATGGGAATAAAAAATAATAAAAAAATAAACAAATAAACACACATACTCACTCACCTTCATGCTGTAGTTGTCACCCACTAGCTCTAAGCCCGAGAACTGAGAGATTATGTGACTACGGTGTTTAGTTCTAGGTTTTCCCGGAGCAGGGAGTGGTGACTGTCAGTCAACGTCTTTCTGCTCTGCCCCTGGAGCGCCTGGCTGGAGAGGGGGTGGGAGCAGCTGGCTCAGGCTCTCTCAGTGGGGAACTGCGAGGATGAACCAGCTGCTGATCGGGCATCTGGGTGGATCCCGACATCCGGGATCCTTCGAGAGCCTGCAGCAGCTCTGTGACCCAAAATAGAAGTATGGCCAAAAAGGCTTTGGACGAACTTCTCTTTTAATATCCCTCAAAGTGTATTTTTTAAATGCAAGAAGTGCAAATATTTAAATTTGACTTGGTATCAGCCTCTTGTAATTACTAGCAGAGCTCAGGCTGGGAGAGAGAGAAGCACCACCAGGAGTCAATTAGTTGTGCTGCAGTGGAAGGGATTTGCTGATAGGAGACAAGAGCAGAGAGACAGAGAGGCCAGCTCTATAGTCTGCTGCTTCTCTTTTCACTGTCTAGTCACAGGCTGGAGGAGGGACAAGTATGTGTAGCAACTGCAGCAGATAAGAATCAGGTCTCCTCCCCTGCTAGTCAAGACTGTGTCAAGGCCACTGCCGAAATTGAAGGCTTCACAGAGAAAAGGATCCATTAGAAGGTTCATATGACAGAGTCTCTTTAGTATATCAGGCTGTAGTATACAGAAGAAAATGGACATGAAAGGGTAAAAGACAGACATATGACTCTTCTAACTGAAATGCAAATCCCTTTCATTATTGGTATAGCTGATTAGATAATGCGTGTAATAATTACGGGAGCTCTAATGTCATCTTTGTGTCTGTGCAGTGATCTGGCTGTGAGGATCTCAGAAGGACAGTACCGTCACCCAGCGTGCTACGTGTGTGAAGATTGTGGCCTCAACCTACGAATGAGGGGACACTTCTGGGCAGGCAACAACCTGGTGTGCGAGAAACACGCCCAAGCCAGGCACAGCACAAACCAGCGCACATGAGGAGATATCCTCAGCACACACCTCTTCACCCTCAGAGAAGCCTACACCTGATCTGACTATTCCATCTGGAGCACCTCGTACCTAAGTGCACCTTACACTGAGCACCAGTGACCTCTACAATGGACTGTGCATGTTCTTGCTTGAACAAAGGATTATTGTCACCTCCAGAGAAGCCATTGATGACATGCCTTGTGTTTTAACAGTGATGAGAAATGTTGCTAACATGGTTTGAACCCTATTTCTCCTATATGAAGGCATCTCATATAGCATTAAAAGGATGAGAGCACCACAAAGCTTTATTCAGTCCTGTATTAAAGAAGTAAGGACTTGGAAAAAAACAAAAATACATACTCACCTCAATGCTGCAGCATTAGTGTGAAGTTGCAGCTGTCCCACATCAGCTCTAAGACCAAGAACCGAGCGATCACATGGCTGCTGATAGCTCAGTTCTCAGTCTTCACAGAGCAGAGAGCAGCGATGCTCAGTCCCAGCTCCCTACTCTGCCCCTCCAGTGCTTACTGGATCGCCGGGCTAGAGATGGGGTGGGCACAGCTGGCTTCAGCTCTCAGCAACACTGAGAGCTGGAGCCAGTTGTTAATCAGTTATTTGGGTGGATCCCGACAATATGGTTAGGATCCTTTCAGAGCTTGAAGTGGCTCTGCTATGTCAGCAGACAGCAGGCTTTAGGTCATTGTCGGTTGATTCTGGGTCACAGGAGAGCTAAAATAAATGCACTCCTGTAGCTCAGAAGAGAAGTATGGCCAAAAAAGCTTTGACCACACTTCCCTTTTCAGTTTATTTTTTTACCAAAGAGTAATCAAAAAACCCAACACGTTTCAAGGGCTCAAAACTCTGCCTTCATCAGGGCTTGGCTGGCAGTGGGTTCAAACTTGTACTGGACCACTATTGTAAAACAATTCCTATAATATGAGATTCCGGTCACCAGACTTGGCTGCTAATCTGGCACCCTGGATCTCATATTATCCATATGATTTTACAATTGTTGTCCAGTACAAGTTTAAACCCACTGTCAGCATACAAGCCCTGATGAAGGGGGAGTTTTGAACCAATATGCGTTGGATTTTTTTCGTTTGGTGAAAAATAAAATTAATAGTGGACTGAATCAAGCTTAGTGTGGCTCTCATCCTTCTAATGCTTTATAGACTTCTCCGGGGTTCCCATGGGACAACCTGCCTGAGAGCTGCCTCTGAGAGTAAAATCTTGACTGCTATATCTTGGCCCACTCTGGGGTCCAGTACTCCTCCATCACATAACTACTATAGATCTCATAGCAAAAAAAAAAAAAAAACTGTGTATAAATAAGGCCTGCCAGCTTTACACGTCTCTGTCTACTAATAAAACATCTATAGGTGGGAGGGTTATAAATGTTATGTACTGAGAATGATAAGCACTGTACAATATGGGCAAAGGGCAAACCTGTTCTCCTGTCAGAGCGTGCGATATGATAAGCAGAGCTGTAACATTATATTATTTCACAAGTCATGCGTCTTCCTCTCTCCTACACTGTTAAATACTAAACCAGATACAGAACCCTTGTTTTCACAGTGAGAGCCATAACGTTAAAAGCTCCTCTATGAACTTCCTCTATGCTGATCACACCATCTGAAAACAAATAGACCCTTAGGGGCCCATTTACATCATTGTGTTATATGCGTTGCTGTCTATTGGTTCCAATGACACCTTAACACACTAAGGCAGGCCATACATGGGGCAAATTTCTTTTCTGCAACCATGGGTGTCCCCAGTGATTATCGCTAGTGGCTATAGCAGCTGCTTGCTATAATCAGAAGCGAATCCGACAGGCTAGTTGTACCCAAGTTGATTAATAAATGATTTAAACTTCAGCCAGTTCCTGCTGAACCGGCTGAGATTCGATCCGTGTATAGCCGCCCTAAGGCAACGTTTGGTAGTATGAATGTCAGTGAGTTGCATTAGAAAAAAATAGGTCACGTCTGATTTTTGATATTTTGCCATTTTTTTAATGGGCTGCCTTAGCACAGTGCACATTAATGCACCCAAAAAGTGTACATGGAAACTAAAGTATATCTACTGTAGACCTAAGAACATAAATGTAATATATTGCAGCTTATCAGTCCTTAGATCTGGTGGCTGCATACGTTTTTTTCAACAACATTTTCAGCCAAGTACTTGATGACCTTGCGAGAAATGTAGCGTCTTTGTCACTTCCTGTGAACTACCACTTAGGTGCACACTGATGTGATGCGGGAAACGCAGCGAATCCTGTGCATTTCCCGCACCGCATTGCAATCGTATGGCATCCATGTGATCTGCTGCAGGTGTCACTGTTAAATAACAACACCCCAAAACAGATTGCAAAACACAGTGTGATTGCCAGAATCGCATCACATGGGTGTGTATACCCATGCAATGCAATTCAGATGCGAAAGGGTCCTGCACCATTTTTTTGCTGATGCGATTTGAGCCATGCAAAATGTATGGCACAAATCGCACCGCACAGACATCACATGTGATGTGCACAGGATTGCGGTGCGATTCCTGTGCAAATCAAATATACGGTGTCTTCAACGCACAAGTGTGAACCCAGGCTACAGCGGAATGCTTGTTTGTGTGGAGAAACAGAAAAAACAAATATACTTAGTCTGCAGGGAGGATATCTACGTCTTAGTCCCTGGGCCTGCACATCTCCTCTGACCATTATGAGGGGTTCCCACTATTCCTGCTGTAGGTTTTTATTTATTTTATACTATGTCAACTGCAATAGGAGGAACTGGAACACTCAAAGGGTTGGGGGCAGGGGGGCACAAAACTCCCAGATGAATAGGAATAGAATTAGGACTGGGAGATTTAGCAATGTGAATATCTAAGACATATGAGAATGCAGGGACTGGCAAGCTCCACCTTTACTGAAAATATAACTTTTGGGTGGACTGATCCTTTAAGCATTTTCTGTGTTTAATAGATGCCAGTTTCAGTTTCTTGTATGGATGGAATCTCACCAATTCTTTGTTGACTATCCATGCTTCAGTTACTAAATCTCACATTTAGGCCCCTTTCACACAGGCATACTGTCAGTTCATTTTTGACCCATGATTAGGCACATCAAAAACGGACTGCAATGTATCCCTATATGAGCGGCTGGATGTAAGCGGATGTTTTCTCCCTAATGAAATATGGAATCTGTTTACTTTACATAGAGAAATGAAGTCTCGTTTCTGCTCCTGATAATTTCAGCTTTCACTGTTCAGAGATGTGACAGCATGTAAGAAGGGCAGGGAGGTTGGCACCCGCCTTTGTTCACTTAACTAGAATTGCCTTACTATGTCTATTTTATGTGCTATTAAACTGACTTTAAAAAGGAGATTCACATTGTACGTTCCTTTCTTTTGAGGTTCAAAACATACACACCAACATCCCCAGAGCAACACAGTGTGGCATTAATAGAAAGAGTCTACTGGCAATTGGAGGTAGCTGCAAGGCAACATGGCTGACAATATACCCCCCCCCCTCCCCCGCCAGAACCATCCGATCAGCACCGATTGGGAAGCCGGTCGACATGCTCGTCCGACAGAAGCCGGCTTCTGTCGGACCAGCTGGCATACACATGATCCGAATGTCGGACGGTTTTTATTGAACCAGCTGATGTAGCCCGGCATTTCGCACGTGTGTACTGAGCTTTACACTATATAAATTTATCCATGGCTTTTTTCTCAGAGAATAGGTGCATTACACGCAATAAATACCAGGAGTGCGTTATTCAGGGATGCGCTATTTATAGTGTTCAGTTTCAGGGGTTCCCTATGTACAGAGTGCAGAATTCAGGGGTGCACTGTGTACAGAGTGCAGGGTTAGGAAGCGCGGTACATAGAGTGCAGGGTTCAGCTCTCTTTCACAGGTGGTACACATCACAGGGTCGGGGTTTGGGGGGGGGGGGGGGGTGCTACACAATTCACACACATTGCATACAATACACACAAGGTACACGCAATATACACACAAGGTTTACACAATACAAGCACAATACACACATAATACACACGATGGCAAAGAAACCTGACAGGGGTTATAACCCTCCCCTTTAATCTATCCAAATTAATAAAAAGTTTTACCTTTAGTTCTACTTTAACAGTAAGATGGCGGCAATGTACAACATGTTTCTCAGAAGCAAGTCTGCTTCTTACCTTACATATGTAAGTGATATTGGATTAAATGGGTGATGCTTTTGATGTTTATTTGTATAGTGGATATGTGATCCAATTTTTATAAATATATACTTACTCTAGCTATTAATCTCATACAGTCTAAGAAAGCAGACTTGTTTCTCAGACACATGTAACACATTGGGGGTTATTTACGAAAGGTTATTTGGAAGTTCTGCTGATTTTATCATCCAATCATGTGCAAACTAAAATGCCGTTTTTTATTTCCCTTGCATGTCCCCCTTAGATCTACAGGGACTGCACTTCCAAGTGCTCTTTCAGTGCACTTGTAGTGCAATGTGGATTTGCCTTTAGTAAATAACCCCCATTGTCACCATCTCATTTTTATTAAACTTGATGTATTCTGCACCAACAGGTGGATGGTAGAGAGCTTATGTATATGGGTAGTGTACAGGTATCTCTAACATCGAAATCTTCCTATGAGATCCCTTAAAATAATTTCTATAAATGTTATGAAATTATGGTTTTAAAGTGAATTTGTAAAAACAATGCATTTTTAGAGATTTAATACTATTTCTACATATTTAATTTCTTGGCACCCTAAAAATCCCCTGTGTAATTTGTCTAAATAATATGGGATGTGGTGTCTTAACTTACTGATCCCAGAATAAAACAATTTGATTATTACAGTGAGGTAGAGGTCACCAACCTGTCTGTGCTGTCTGGCAGGGGAGTCTAAAGTACAAGTTTGAAGAGAATTGCAAATCCTTTTTATAGGCACGAGGGTTCACAAATATATTTTAGCTACAGTCAGGTCCATAAATATTGCAACATCGACACAATGCTAATCTTTTTGGCTCTATACACCACCACAATGGATTTGAAATGAAACAAACAAGATGTGCTTTAACTGCAGACTTTCAGTTTTAATTTGAGGGTATTTACATCCAAATCAGGTGAACGGTGTAGGAATTACAACAGTTTGTATATGTGCCTCCCACTTTTTAAGGGACCAAAAGTAATGGGACAATTGGCTGCTCAGCTGTTCCATGGCCAGGTGTGTGTTATTCACTCATTATCCCATTTACAAGAAGCAGATAAAAGGTCCAGAGTTCATTTCAAGTGTGCTATTTGCATTTGGGATCTGTTGCTGTCAACTCTCAATATGAGATCCAAAGAGCTGTCACTATCAGTGAAGCAAGCCATCATTAGGCTGAAATAACAAAACAAACCTATCAGAGAGATAGCAAAAACATTAGGTGTGGCCAAATCAACTGTTTGGAACATCCTTAAAAAGAAAGAACGCAACGGTGAGCTCAGCAACACCAAAAGACCCGGAAGACCACGGAAAACAACTGTGGTGGATGACCGAAGAATTCTTTCCCTGGTTAAGAAAACACCCTTCACAACAGTTGGCCAGATCAAGAACATTCTCCAGGAGGTAGGTGTATGTGTGTCAAAGTCAACAACCAAGAGAAGACTTCACCAGAGTGAATACAGAGGGTTCACCACAAGATGTAAACCATGACTGCTGAGGCGCAATGGGCTTAGGTCCCACGTAACTTAACACGAAGGGATAAAATACCCCACCACCCTTGCCCTTCACTCCATTAAATAAGGCACTTACAACCATTAGGTTGGAAAGGGCAAGGCCACAGCTTTATTAAATTCCAACACATAACATGTGAACATATTTAACCAGTACCAGTCACAGTCATACTGTGAGCACTTAACCAAAAGAGGGAAGTGGTGAACATATTTAACCAGTACCAGTCACAGTCGTACTGTGAGCACTTAACCAAAAGAGGGAAGTGGGGCCTGTCCTTACTATAAGTGCTGGACAGACAGCCTATTTCCAATTTTCCATCAAGGGCATAGCCCATTACAGCAACTTTAACTGCTGGCAAGGTCAAGAAAACCGCAGCAAGCTGTGACATACCAAACATAGGAAAAAAGGGGGCGGGAGGGTGGGCAGCTCTTCCAACGACTCTTCCGAAAGACCCAGAATTCCCTGGGGCACACGATTTCCTGAGCTCAGGCCCATCCCATCCCAATGTCCCAACCAATCGTTCCCCTTGATACACACCTAGCCATGCCCCCATCAGTCAATGCTCTTTTTCCCTAGGGGCTCAAGAGGCCTTCATTGGTGAGCCTCAAAAACAGAAAGGCCAGATTAGAGTTTGCCAAACAACATCTAAAAAAGCCTTCACAGTTCTGGAACAACATCCTATGGACAGATCAGACCAATATCAGCTTGTACCAGAGTGATGGGAAGAGAGGTGTATGGAGAAGGAAAGGAACTGCTCATGATCCAAAGCATACCACCTCATCAGTGAAGCATGGTGGTGGTAGTGTCATGGTGTGGGCATGTATGGCTGCCAATGGAACTGGTTCTCTTGTATTTATTGATGATGTGACTGCTGACAAAAGCAGCAGAATGAATTCTGAAGTGTTTGGGGCAATATTATCTGCTCATATTCAGCAAAATGGTTCAGAACTCATTGGATGGCGCTTCACAGTGCAGATGGACAATGACCCGAAGCATACTGCGAAAGCAACCAAAGAGTTTTTTTAAGGGAAAGAAGTGGAATGTTATGCAATGGCCAAGTCAATCACCTGACCTGAATCTGACTGAGCATGCATTTCACCTGCTGAAGACAAAAGTAAAGGAAAAATGCCCCAAGAACAAGCAGGAACTGAAGACAGTTGCAGTAGAGGCCTGGCAGAGCATCACCAGGGATGAAACCCAGCGTCTGGTGATGTCTATGTGTTCCAGACTTCAGGCTGTAATTGACTGCAAAGGATTTGCAACCAAGTATTAAAAAGTGAAAGTTTGATGGATGATTGTTAATCTGTCCCATTACTTTTGGTCCCTTAAAAAGTGGGAGGCACATATACAAACTGTTGTAATTGCTACACCGTTCACCTAATTTGGATGCAAATACCCTCAAATTAAAGCTGAAAGTCTGCATTTCAAATCCATTGTGGTGGTGTATAGAGCCAAAAAGATTAGAATTGTGTTGATGTCCCAATATTTATGGACCTGACTGTAGCTAAAATATATTTGTGAACCCTCGTGCCTATAAAAAGGATTTGCAATTCTCTTCAAACTTGTACTTTAGACTCCCCTGCCAGACAGCACAGACAGGTTGGTGTATGTGCTTAGCATTCTGCCTGGAGTTTATAGCCAGTCTCTGATAACACAAGACAAATCTCCTGGACTCAAGAGAGGTGCAACAGCCAAAGACAATCCATATTCTTCAACAGATCCAATTTTTGCACCGGTTTTACTGCCCCCGCAGGCTGGGGAAACCCAAAGGAAATACTGCAAAAACAAGTAACAGAGGGCACACCAACCTAGCGCATTATCTTTGTAAAAGCTTTATTGTGTAAAACAGACAGATGCATATTCACAAACAACATTGGCAATAAGGCACATCAAAGTCCACAATATATTTGAAGCAGCCTGGTCACCTACGCAAGTCCCAAACATAAAAAGACTGTCCAAACTACTGATGCGTTTCGATGGGGATCTCCTCTTCCTCAGAGCCCTGCTGACGAGTTTTGAGGGAGGATCCCCTATTTCTCAGAGCTCTAGGATTCCCAGAGGGAAACATGAAAATTATCTCTTGCAGTGATGCTGCTCAAAGTAGATTTACTTATCTGATCCTCTGCACTGCTAGACCAGTCTCCACGGCGTCTTCTGCCCCTAGATCCAGCGGAATAAAGGTCCTGATGTCATCAAGACCAGTGCATGGTCCATATCCCTGCATTGACGAAGATGACGCTCAGAGACAGTCCACTGTTGGAGCATGGAAGAGGGCCACCTGCCAGGGGAGTGGAGGATCAGGTAAGTAAAAATGTTTTTACTCTCCCCTAGACTAAATGAGCAATCAACCCTTGGAGTCCGGACGCAGATCCACTACAAGGGATCACTTTCAAGTTTCTAGTTTGGTTGAAAAAAGATACGTCCCAAAAAAAAAAATGATCAGATAATTATATTTCTTGTTCAGCCACTGGCCAAATATCCTTGCCTCTTGTGAAAAGAAACAGAACATTTGGATTACTGTAAGATATGTAAACAGGATCCTTATTATAACACTTTAATCTGCAGTTGATCATGGTTTCCCATAATACAGGAGTATAAGGCAGGAAAATTCATGTGACAAGTCATTTGTTCTGTACATACAATCTGCTTCTAGGTGCAAGGCAAAGTCTAATGACTTTATATAGCCAGGCTTTATCCTAGTCTAGGCACCATGAGCAAATACCCCAGAGGCAATTTATTATATTCTCTGCATTGACCTTCTGTGATTTTAATGGGACACCTATGAAGGTATAGAAGAACAAAAGACAAAGAATAAAAATGATGAGACAACAGGTGGTTATAGCGCATTGTGGGGATACAGGGATATGGAAATGTGAGGTTTTTGATGACAATGCATATAAATACCACCATACACTAAAGGACACTAACATTGTTACAGTAATCATTGTGCGTGTCTGAAATAAAGAGGTTTGCTGTAGAGAAGATAGAGGAGCAGAAGATAAGCCCAGGTTTGTGATACCCACTGCAGAAAAGCATAGAGCACCTACTGCATAGATAAAGAATGACAGGACCTCTTTGCAGGCACACGTTGTTAGGTGTGGTGTGGTGTGGTAGCAGAAAACACTCCAGATGCACAGTAACTGGAATACTGTAATTTAAGTTCGGGAATACACAACAAGCTCGATGGGAAGGCAACACGACTGGGAGCACTCACAGATGTAGCAGCGATGTTTCAGTAGCAGAAGGTCACAGGCACGTCTAGAGCATCTGTCTTGAGAAGCAGAATGTGGCCTGGCCAGTCCGTACACCAGTGGGGAGGCTTCCAGGTAGGATGGCGTATCCCTGCACTTTCCCTACTCCTCAGGAATCTCTCCCTGACGCTAAGCATATCCCTAACAGACAAGTCACCTGTCCCTACTTTACCCACATACGAAATGCACGGCCCAAGTCTGGGAACCAGGGTCTAAAATAGACTCTGCCTGACCCAAGATGGCCACCAGAGTCACATGGGATGCCAGCATCCAATCAGATAGCTGCCCCTGTGACCCAGGAAACCATAGAGGAACTAGGTTCCTCTTGACTTCTTCTCCCTCTGCAATGCCGCTACAGTTAAGTGCAACTTGCAGTGGAGAAAGAAGACTACATCTGCCTACACACATGTGACATCTCAGGAAGCTCCTCAATGCTGCAGCAATCCATGTGTGGCCAGGTGCTTGACTAAAGAGACAGAGAGAGATTTAGGACACTGTGCTGCAGTGCTCTCTGTGCTCCCAATGGACTTCAGCTGAATGAGTTAACACTACCTAGCCTCCATCCACCAGGAGGAGCTAAAGAAAATTGATCGTGGGCAGCACTGAATCATGGGAGATGTAGTGCAGGGGAAGGATCATGCTATGGGAGTAAATGAGACTATATAACTACAATTACTAATGCGAGATGGGTATAAAGAGAGCTATGGCTGTATTTTCACAGGCTGAATACGGAGGAATTGCATCTTTGCTGCGAGGAGACCAAGGTGTGCACATCACTGCTCCTGTTTGCACATCAATCTGCTGCAAGCCTGTGGCTGTGTGCTGAGGACCAGAGTCGTTCCAGGCAGATCCAAAAATGGGCTGACATCTGAACAGTGAGACCCCTGTTGCTGTATTGCTGGGACAGGTGAGAGGACACTGTTGCCATTAACTTGTTGCTGCTAGCAGAGATTGAGCACAAAGTGGCCGGTCATCTCATTAGCAGCATTATTTATTGCATGCAGACTTTACTGGGACTGTACTCATGTGTATCACCATAGAGACTGGGCCCCAACATTAGCCGGCTGAAGAACTAGGGCTAAAGACTGCTCACTCAGCTAGCTTCCCAAGAACTTTGTTTATTGTCCATATTTGGAGGTTCCTTTTTAGGACATCTCAAATTTAATTGCTGCCATTTATATAAAGTGTAAAATATTACTTTTTGCTGATTTTGTGGGTTACCAGTTTTACTCTAATTTAGCTGCATAGAACTTAATTCTATGCTGTTATAGTCTAGTGATCATGTTGTCTAGTGAACTGTGATTGATCTAATTCTTTACTTACTGATTTACGTGCATACTGCTATTTACTGCAACCCGTGACAATATATTGGGTTCATTTACCATGATGTTTGCTTTTTGATAATGAACCTTATTTGCATGCAGGGTATCTAAATTAATGCTCCCAATAGCAGTGCAGTATCCATTTGCTTAACCTGGTGTGTCAGTGGGGCTGAGGTTGTTCTCAGCGTCGAGACAGAAGAAGAAAAAACACAATCTACCAAGCAGCTCTTACAATGGTTATTGACAGTGAGAGGCTGACTAAGAAAGTCTGGGACCTAAAAGTGCAGTGTTCATTGCGAATAGGTTTGCAAAGTGTGCAGGAGATACCCATATAAGCAGCCCAAGAGTGAGGCCCGGAACGATAGGAATGTAATGAAAATAGTGAAGGGCCAGCATGACAGAGTGAGAAGGAGAGGCAATGAAGGGGTTAAGGAAGTTAAAGTTGTAGAAGCAGGAAAAAGAGGATTGGCTGGGAAAAGCAGGAAAAGGAGGGGTCTGGTAGGGGGGAGGCAGGGCTCTCGGACATTATTGGAGGGTCAGCAGGTAAAGAAGCAGGCAGTTTACATGCTGAACAGCAACAGTTATGGCAGAGGTGGACAGGATTTTGGCCCAGTTGCGGTTGGCTGCCACCACAAGGGGACCGGAGTGGCTGCATAGACAGGTAGGGTCCCTTATAGAGGGCCAGGCATCTGGGTCGGCAACGGGGGGTAGGAACTCTCACGCGCTCGGAGGTCTCGGCCTCCAGAGCATTTTTCCCCAGAACCCCCCCCCGAGCTTTGCGTCAGGTCAGGAGCCCCGAACGGGACCCGTCAGAGACACATGCTGGGCCACCATCAGCAGCAGCAGGTGGATCGCCTGGATGGAATCCTCATCAGAGGCGGAGCTCTGCTAGCGAGGCAGCGGGTCATGCTCAAACTGCGCCCCCGCCTGATCGGTGTCACTGTCGGGAGCCAGCGGACTCCGCCCCCTCTGACGCTGCTGAGAGGGGGGGTCCCAGCGAAGGAGACGATCAGTGTTGGAGCCAGACGTGGCCGGCGGCTCCAACACTAGGCCAGGTCCCCCTGTAAGAGGCGGTAGGGGCAGAAACAGGAGAACACAGGCGGTTTCCGGGGGCAACAGACGGGTGGAACAACTCAGAAGCTGTGCAGGGGGCGGATCCAGTGCTGTGAGGAGGGGCCAGCAACGGCACGGGTCCTTGGCATCCAGGGCCCTCCACACCTGGGGTGCGAAGAGCGGAGGAGCAGCACCTTCCAGCAGAGCCATCTGAAGGAGAGCTGTCATGCTCTGAGGAGGAGTCATAGAACCAGCCGACACCGGTGGATTTGGGAGCGGCGGCTGTTGCGGTCTCCCCTGGTCAGCCCGGTAAGTCTGGGGATGGGGGGGATTCGGTGGATGTCAGGGTCGCGCCGCAGGCCGGGGTTCGGCGGCTGGCCTGCAAGGGTTACAGTCCCCACAGGTGTCACCTTGGCTTCAGCCGGGTGGAGGGGCAGTATTAGACGGGGCAAATCAGGGGTCCAGTGCTGTGCCCACCCCTCTACATTCAGTCTCAGTGGTGGCCCGGTAGCTACAGGGATTTCAGTGTCGCCCCCGGCAGTGGGGGCAACTATTGCGGTGCCTGAGAAGACGGGAGGAGGTCTCAGGAAAAACGGATGCTGCGCGGTTAGCCAATGTGGCAAAATGCAAAGTTTATGTATGCTTTGAGGGTCCGTTAGGGGTGCATTTAAAACAGGAACTCTGAGAAAAGATTTGCAAGGGTGAGTATGTGGAGATTTTCTCCTTACTGCCTTTAGAGAAGTTTAACCTGGACAGGTTCAAGCCTGCAATGGCGACCCTAGGGGGGGCCAGAGGGGGCCCTGACCCCCCCAACATTATGCTGTGCCCCACCATGTGCCCCCCCCAAAAAAAAAAAAATTTTTTTTTTTTTTTTTTTTACAAAAAATCAATGTCTAAGAGGGAGAGAGTCCCCAGTCAGCTCCTGCGGGTGATTCCTCCCCCCTCCCCTGCTCGCTGACACTGCATAATGCGAGCGTTCACACAACCACGGCCGCCTGATCTGCTCCTTCACCTGCATCCTCATTGGCAGGTAGAAGAGCGAGTTGCAGGAAGGACTCCACCAGGACTTTCAGTTACTGAAAAAACAGACTGATTTCTCCCGTCCTTAGGACAGGAGGACCAGCCTGTAAATTCCAAGAGATGCCAGACCAGAGCTGTCAATAGCAGGGGCAGGACAGCAAGAGGAGGCTGGGGAACCCCACAGTGGCAGAACACCAGGGCCCGGAGGCAAGACAACCTTTACAACCCTGATAGTTCTCCCACTGCTTTGGATCCTTATATTTTCTTGATATGCTGGTGACATATATCTCTTGTTTTCTGCCACCCTGGGGGACCCCAATACAGTAGGAAGGGAGCTCACTGCAGAACATGTGAAAGGGCCCGTTGTGGGGTCGTAGTAAAGGGCCCCAGGATATATATATATATATATATATATATATATATATATATATATATATATATATGCATTTTATAGTTGCCCCCCTACTTTTGTCCCTGTCCCCCCATGTGCCCCCCCTAAATTTGAAAGCTGGAGACGCCACTGCAAGCCTGACAACACTAAAAAGGAGGACAAGGAGAAGCAGCGGTATCGATTTATTCCACGGACTTTCGCCAACTGGCTGCAAGCATTTGCCATTATGGAGAGCATTATCGGGGATAAGAATCTAGAACACTGTTTGGCACTTTTTGCTACATGGACACCATCGGCGAAGCTCACAGATTCTATGGGGGAACTGCTTGGCTACGTCATGACGAGCAGTTTCGGCAGCGTAGGGCTATCCAGTTGTCCCTTCAGTGGGACCACAAGGACATTAGCCTCTGGATGCGGCTCATGTCCTCAGCGCGGGCCACGAATCAGTTTTTTCCAGGGGGGGCGGTGGTGCAGCATCCACTGGACAACCAGCCAAATGTTGGCAATACAACGAGGGATCATGTAATTTGGGGGGGATCATGCCGTTTTAAACATGAATGCTCAGGCTGTGGAGGTTCGCACCCTGTATCCCGATGCTTTAAAAAAGGCAAGGCCCGTGCCGGAGATTTTGCAAACAAGGGGAATGATGCTGGTGAGGGGGAAAATAATGCATCCTTTCCTAAGTAGATATCCAGACCAGGATGCTGCGTGCCTGTTGAGGGATTCTTGGAAGGTTTTCGCATCCCATGTTCCTTGGCGACCGTGCCGCCTATGGTGCGTTCAGCATTGCAGCATCCAGGGGTGGTATCTGAAAAATTGGCTAAGGAGGTGGCACTGGGTCGCATGGGTGGGCCTTTTGCTGTGAAGCCTCTGCCTCTGATCCATTACCTGTCCTTCCCGAAGGGAGATTCTGTCAACGATGCAATTGATCCGGAAGCGTGTAAGGTGTCGTATACTTCTTTTGACGCAGCGGTGAGCTGGGTTTGCTGCTAAGGCAAAGGGGCTCTAATGGTAAAATCTGACATTGAGTCTGCTTTTCGTTTGCTCCCAGTTCATCCTGACAGTTTTTGATTGCTGGGGTGCTGTTGGCAGGACGAATTTTATGTCGATCGCTGCTTGCCCCATGGGCTGTTCCATTTCCTGCCCTCTGTTCGAGACGTTCAGTCCTTTTGTTGAATGGGTGGTTCGGGATCTGTCGGAGGTGAATTCTGTCATTCATTTGGATGATTTTGTTTGAGTGGGGCTGCCTGCTTCTAATGTGTGTGCGATCGTTTTCGCCATGTTGCAGCACATTGCAGAGAGTTTTGGTATTCCTTTGGCTGAGGACAAGACTGAGGGTCCGACGACCATGCGCAGTTTCCTGGGCATAGTACTGGACTCAGACACCATGGAGTGTCGCTTGCCAGAGGATAAATTGTTGGCACTCAAGACGGAGATTAGAGATAGTAGGACTGCGCAAGATTCAGCTTCAGAGGCTACAATCCCCTCTGGGTAGAGTGTTTTGCCGATGGCTATCGGCAGCGACGGCAGGGATTAGGTCCTCTACCCATTTTATTTGTCTCACTAGGGAACATCGGGAATATTTGCGGGTGTGGCACACATTTTTGGAAAGCTATAATGGGAGATCAGTTTGGATGTCCGGACCGGTGAGTAATTTTGATTTGGAGCTGTTTACAGATGCTGCAGTGTCACTGGAGTGCAATGCTGCAGGCATTCTACCAGGGTCACTGGAGCACAGGACCTTGGCCGAAGTCCTGGTCAGAACTGCGGTGAATCATTTCGGAATATGAAACTTCAGTTGAATTGTGACAACCTGGGTGTGGTCCAAGTCATTAACCGCATCTCAGCGTAGTCGCAACCTGTGATACGGCTGCTGCGCCACATGGTGTCTTCCGCTGCCTGCAGATGAATATTTTTCCATATGCTGTACACCTCCCGGGGATAGACCATACTGTGGCTGACTCCTTGTCTCGGTTTCAGTTTGACAGGTTCCGAGAGCTGGCACCAGCAGCGACGGGGGTTCCTTGTCCGGGTTGGCTGTGGGAGATTGCCTTGGAGCCATTGCTGGATGGATCAGAAGGTCGGTGAGTGAGGCCACATGGGCGGCATATACCAAGGTATGGTAGGAATGGTTGGAGTTGGTGCGGAACACAGAAGGGGTTCGGCAGGAGTCGGAGGTAAGGCTGATGGTCCTTTACTTTGTTTCCAGGAACCTGGAGCAGGGCGTGTCAGCGTCTGCCATTGAGCGGAAACTGGCGGCCTTTTTCTTTAAATTATGGGGTGGGGTTGATTTCACAAAAGATTTTTGAGTTTGCCAGGCTTTAAAGGGGTAACCATTTTTATGCAATTGGGCACCATCTGTACTTCCAGGTATGAGATATCCTTGTTTAAAGCGGCTATTTCTTTGGCATTTTTTGGGGCGTTCCGGATCAGCAAGCTGGTCAGTCCTTCTAGGAAGGTTCCGGGAGGAATATTGGCGAGGGATGTAATTTGGGAGAGGGACAGGGTGCAGGTATTGCTATGCAGGTCCAAGACAGACCAAGACGGTAAGGGCACGTGGGTACAACTGTTTCAACTGCCAGGTTTCCCGGTGTGTCCGGTGGGGGTCGTATGGGAATTCTTGGCGGGGTCCTTTCTGTTACACGGGGATGGGTCGCCGTTGCCCAAGTTTCAGTTCATAGCCATTTTCAGGAAGAGTCTTCGGGCGACCAGTTTGGAAGAAAAACAGTATGCCTCTCACTCCTTCCGCTTCGGGGCAGCCACGGAGGCCGCTTGGTGTGGGCTGGACGAGAGGCGGCTGTGAGGAGGATTGGTAGGTGGGACTCAAGGAGATTTCGTGCCTACATTCACCCGCATTTGTTAGCCGATTAGCCGATCATGGGTGGTGACCGATAAAGGATAGGTCGCTGTGGTTCTTGCATGTGGGCGAGTTAGTCATGATGGTCTTGGTGTTATCCTGTGGTTCTCGTTTCTTTTCTTTCAGATGGAGTGCAGATACACCTCGTCTGGATTTTTGGCCACTCATACGTATTTTGGGGGCCAGGTGAGCTGATGTTAAGCCGGATGGCAGGGGGCTAGTTATTTCAAGGAGGGAAGCGTGTATTCACTGGCTAGGCATACCAGGGATGATGTGGAACAGGGTGGTGCCGGAGGTGCATCGTTTTGCGCGCCTTGACAGGTCACCTGACATTATAGTGCTCCATGTTGGAGGGAACGATCTGGGGATTTGTTCCAGTAGGAAGCTTATCATAGATATCAAGATAGATTTCCTGCATCTCCGTACGGCCTTCCCCAATTTGCTGGTCTTGTGGTCCGACGTGGTGGCTCAGACGACTTGGCGCATGGTGAGGTCGGTTGCAAGACTCAACAAGGCCCGCATTAAAGTCAATAAAGTGGTGGGCTGATTTTTTATTCGAAATGGGGGCATGGTCATTCCATCTATTGGCGGTGGGGATAGATATGTGGTCCCTGGGGTTGCAGAATAGGATTCAATGTGCCTTGATGGTGCAGAGGGGCCCTTAAAGGTAAGATGTCACCCTTACGGGCGGTGGTGGTAGTTTGGACTGTGACGGAGTAAGAAATTGCTTACGAGATGGAAGTGTGAGGGATTCATCGGTGGTATGTGCCCCTCTGATGGATTCCAGTTAATATGGTTTAACTGGAATAGGGTAATAGTTGCACTGCGGGTAGTGTGGTTGTATCCGAGCTGGTGTGTCATGGCTGGAGGCCTTATCATGGCAAAGGTCCCGCAGTGTAGCATGTTTTGGAATTTTGGGGTTACCGTGTTAGATCAACAGGCCTGAGGACTGTTTATTTTGGTTTCAGATGTTGTTGTAAATAATGTTATTTGAATAAGTGTTTGTTAATAAAAAGACTGCCGTGGCCATTTGTACTCCATTTCATGTCTGGTCTTGTTAATCTAGGTAATGAGAAGGAGTGGGGTGAGTACTTATGGTCAGGCAGGAAAAAGGAAAGTTGGGGACATCTGATCTACACTGGTCATATTTAGGGCTCCTCTGAAGTGCCTGGATTTTGCTCAGTGGAGCTATATATCAAGGGACCCTGTTAGCTAGGCACAATTGAAGGAAACTGCAACATTTTCCCAATTACTGCCTTATTAGATACCATCTGTGAGAATGCAGAAGCCTGCATGAACTGCTTTATATATGTCAGCTGTAGGCAACCTTTTGAGCACAGTGTGCCAAAAACTGTTTTCAAAGAAACTGAACGTGCCGATTTTATAACGTATAACATACGTTAACTTTATGAATGTTAACTTTACATGCTCAAATCACAAAAAGGATTTTTATAAAGTAAATATTGTAAACTACTAGTAGTGAGAAATTATCATCCTGCACTCTCATGCCTCAGATCAGCCCCAATTCCAGCAACTCCACACCTCAGATCAGCCCCAATTCATGCAGCTTCCCACCTCAGATCACTGCCCCCCCTGCAAATCTGTTTCACGATTGTACCCCCTGCTCATCTGCCCCACCACTGTAACCTCCTGCACATCTGCCCCACCACAGTACTACCATGCACATCTGCCCCACCTCTAAACCCCCCGCTCTTCTGTCCCACCACTGTACCTCCCTGCACATCTGCTCCACCGCCGTACCCCCATGCTGTTCTGCCCCACCGCTGTAACCCCCTGCTCATCTGTCCCACCAATGTACCTCCTTTCTCCTCTGCCCCAACACTGAACCCCCCTGCTCATCTTTCCCGCAAATGTAACCCCCCTTCTCATCTGGCCCAACACTGAACCCCCTCTGCTCATCTGTCCCACCACTGTAACCCCCTGCTCATCTGCCCCATCACTGTACCCCCTGCTTTTTGCCCCACTACTGTACCCCCTTGCTCTTCTGTCCAACCACTGTAACCCCCCTACTCATCTGCACCATCAATGTACCCCCTTTTCTCATCTGCCCCACCATTGTACTCCCCTGCACATCTGCTCCACTGCCGTATCCCCATGCTCTTATCACCACTGAATCACCTTCTAATCCAGTGTTTCTCAACTCCAGTCCTCAAGGCGCACCAACAGGTCATGTTTTCAGGATTTCCACTATTTTGCACAGGTGATTTGATCAGTTTCACTGCCTTAGTAATTACCACAGCCTTTTCATCTGAGGGAAATCCTGAAAACATGACCTGTTGGTGCGCCTTGAGGACTGGAGTTGAGAAACACTGTTCTAATCTGTCCTAACACTGAACCCATCTGCTCATCTGCCCCACCACTGTAACCCGCTTTCTCATTTGCCCCACCAATGTAGCTCATCTGCACATCTGTCTCACCTCTGTACACTCCTGCTCTTCTGCCCCGCCACTGTTCCCCCTGCTCTCCTGCCCCAACACTGAACCCCCTTGCTCATCTGGCCCAACGCTGAACCCCTCTGCTCATCTGGCCCAACACTGAAACCCTCTGCTCATCTGGCCCAACACTGAACCCCCCTGCTCACCTGGCCCAACACTGAACCCCCCCTGCTCATCTGCCCCAACACTGAACCCCCTGCTCATCTGCCCCAACACTGAACCCCCTGCTCATCTGCCCCAACACTGTATCCCCCTTCTCTTCTGAACCACCTTCTCATCTCTTCCACCACTGTTCCTCCCTGCACATCTGCCCCACTGCTGTACCCTCCTGCTCATTTTCCCCACCACTGTACCCTCCTGCTCATCTGCTCCACCGCTGTAACCTCTTCTCATCTAGGATATGCGCAATATGCAGAGTGGTGAAAGAAAGCAGAGATGAGACACATCTACCTGTCCTGGCACACTCATCCTGCTGATCCACCTCTCGCATCCAGCCCACGTGCCTGTATGTGATGTAAATGATGTCACATACAAGCATCTGGAATGGATGCACAATGATGAGCTCAGGTCAGGGGTATTTTCTGAAAGCAGTGGGCCTGTGTGCAGGATCATAAGTTGGGCCCTCGCAGCTGAGAAAAAGTGCGGCGTGCTGAGCCACAGGAAAGGTTGTGTGTGATTTTCATTGCTCTGAATACTGGCTGTGGCTTAAAGGGACACGGAGTGCAGGGGTTCAGTAGTAAGTGTCACAAAGGTTCAGGAATAATTTCAACAAAGTTCCCAGAAGCTCAACAGTAATTCCACAAACTGTCACCTGATTGTGGTTTTCTCAATCACAGTGAAATTCCTTCTTTCAGAGATTGGTAGTGGCAACCAAGCAGTCATCTTCCTTCAGATGATAGATGGGGCTAGCAGGACTGTTATTGGCTTTAGCAGTGGCCAATGACAGTCCTCCTCCTCCTGGAAACAAGGACTGCCCCCCCCCCCCCCCCCTAGCAGAACTGCACCCAATCTCTTTCCCAAAAAATCTGATGATCGCAGCTACAGCAAAGTTAGAGAACCAAACAATGTTTCCCATCTTTTACAATGTGTGGGAGCACAGTGCCTCCCCCTCAGTGCAGGTACAGCATGGGGAATTCTGAAATTGGAATGCATTAGTGTCTCACTGACACTTCCCTGTGCTGATCTGTGATGGGGAGGGAGTCGAGTGCCGGCAAAAGAGGCTTTGTGTGCCACTTGCGGCATCAGTGCTAGGGAATGCCTACCCCTGATATATGTACAGCATGATATATGAATAGTACTACCCAGTCTGGATGTTGCATCTCTTTATTATTCTGCAATAAATCTTTGCTACAACACAAGCTGCATTTAGATATGTGTTATTGACACCCAACAACCTCATGGAACCCTTTTACAAATACAATACTGCCCACTGGGATATGGTTCATCTGCTTTACACTGGTCAAAAGATTCTTACTTCTGTATACCTACCAAGCTTTAGAGATGGAGGAACACTTTTAAGATGGCCATACACTAATAGAATTTCATCTGAACCTTGGCACAGAAGTTCTGAAAAAAGTATTTGATCTTCTAATTTAGGAGTCATCTCATTTCATTTAAAAGTAAACATTAATACAAAAATTGTGTAATAAAATAAAATAAAAAACAAAATAAAGTCATGTCTCAATTATTTAGATCCCAATACAATGTGTTTACATTAAGTGCATACACCCAACATCTATTTAAATCAATATTCAACATGGATGTGCTAAAAATGACACACATCATCATAAACAAGTGCAACAATGTCCCATATATTATATTGAAAATAGTCAGTTGATAGCATGTAAGAAACCAGAGGTCCCCGCTTCTTCCACTTCCTCTTCAAAACTCCCATGCAACACTTCAAACAAAACCGTGACCACCTCAGTGTTACAGATCAGGGTTGCCAACTGTCCTTTATGGACATTCATAGAGAGGTAAAAAAAATCATAAATTTCACGAACTGTTCTTGAATAACATGACGGTTGGAAACCCTCCTGGGCTCCTGAGACAGTACCTAGAGCAGGGCACATCATGAGGGCAGTGTAACCCAACAGTTAGTGAGACCCATCTGTGAGATGCTTGTGGAGAACCATCTGGAAAATAATTCATGCTTTGCCACGGCATAGTTGCCACTAGGGAAAGCTTTCACTCTGCTGTATGGCCTTTTACCCTGTGAACCACTTGCTATAGAGGAGCAAAGCTTCCTCACAACAGCCGTGAATACATCCTATATAAATACATTATTACATTTTTTGTAATGGAGAAAATCCCAGGAAAACAAGAGAGAGATACTCATACAGAGCTGAGACTTTTTACTACACAACTGTGTCCGCTGGGAGTTGTAGTTAGAGAAGCTTCTTTGCGTGATAAAAACATTGGCTGTTTGTATCTGATAAGCTAAGGCTGGCTCACATCTGTACTTTAGTTTCTTGAACTTTTGGAATGTTACAGAAGGAATGTTTTGAATGGAGACAATCATAGTGCAATAACAGCTAAGCAGTAAATGGTTTCCTGTGTAATGTTATACATGACTCTGCCTCCAGTTTTTTGTGTGTCTGTGGGGAACATTGTTGTGTTTAATATTTACATAAAACATTTTTTTTCTCAGCGATTTTGATTGCTCAAGAAAATAATGTATTCATTTCATGTTTGGCATGCCAGGTATTACTGCCCAGTGAGAGGAAAGGAGCTCACAAGTCTCCAACACAAAGAACATGTCAGATTTATGACCAGAACACAGCTCCAACAAAGAAGACCTTGGACCCCTAAAGTGGGGAGCCAAGGAATTTACACTGAAGAAGGTCCAGATCTAAGATGTTACAGATTTACACCCTGGACTGAAGTTCTTAAAGATGGAGGCCTGGGACCCGAGTGGTGGGAAGCTAAGGAATGCACAAGGAATCATGGCCAGGGGAACATCAAATTATGTTGTAAGCTGGGTGGTCTAATTTCGCAATTCTTCTTGGTTCTAGAATACATTTTAAAGTTCTATTCACTTATCTAGATCAGGGATATGCAATTAGCGGACCTCCAGCTGTTGCAGAACTACAACTCCCATGCGGCATAGCAAGACTGACAGCCACAAGCATGACACCCAGAGGCAGAGGCATGATGGGACTTGTAGTATTGCAACAGCTGGAGGTCCGCTAATTGCATATCCCTGATCTAGACTATTGTTATGATCAGTAATGGCATTTTTAGGGCCATTCCACCCAAACCTGCTATTGTGGTGGGTTGAATTACTGAGCTTCATATAGACCCGGATAAAACCACCACATATGTGCATCTGTATTTATGTGCAGTGAGCCCTTGTGCGTCTACGCATTTTGCCGTTAGGCTTCTTCAGGACGCAACCAAGGTTCAGAGACGCAACAGATAAGAGAATATATTTCTCTATCTTAGTATGAGATACATATTTATATTATCCATGGTAAGATGAACAGTAGATTTGGGGATTGAAAATACATCCGTGATGGCTGAGTCTAGTAGCAGGGGCGGATGGACATTCTATAGTCCTGGCCTGAGGAGCGCCAAAGTAGTCACAAGGTGTCCAACATACACCACTCAATAATTGGGTTTGGATCATACAGGTGATCAATGCTTGGCAGCAAATAGCTGTTAAAACGGGATTTCAGTAGGTAAACATGCCCCTGGGAGACAGCCGTCCCCTAGTAGTGCATCCCTAGCAGCCAACATCTTCAAGGGTTCCTCTCTGGAAGGGAAATCCTTGCATCCTTCCAGTGCCTAGGTCAGAAAGGCCTACAGGAAAGATACTGTAGTTGTTATAGTTACATCCTCTGTAGGCAAAAGGCTAAGAGAAGATCATGTGCCAGGAAGTGTCTCAAATTTAATACCTCCCTAGCATGCATCAGCATGTTAGCAGGACCACAAATCATGCTGGCCAAGAGCCCCTCTCAAAGTCTTCAAACAACAGGGAAGAGATAGGGTATACACATGTGTAATGTGGAGAAACTCTGCCATCTTGATCACTTACATTCCCCCGGCCTGGGACCCACCTCCAGAAATAAGAAATGGTTACATGTTCAGCGATTTCAACTTTTTACTGTGGCAAAAACATATTGTACAGTTATTTGCACAGTTTTAGTTAACTTAACATAGAATTGCCACCCAACCTTTCCAGTGTCCTCACTGTAAGTTCTCATATGTGGGTTCTCCAATGGAGCCTGTACCAGGCCTACCCTAAATGGTTCACTTCCTGAGGCTACAAGCTTACATGGCAGTATACTAGGGGTAGTCACTTCTCATCACCCTCTGCCCCAGACAATTCTGGCTATAGATTATAAGGGACTAAGCCAGTCCGATCCACCACATCCACACAGGGGAAGCAGCCCCCCCCCCCCCCCCCCAAGACTATCTAAGCCAGTGGTTTTTAACGTTACTGTCTGCTGCAACATTTACTGTTGTTACATCAGGCCCTGAAGAGCCCACCAGAGAACTTGAGGATCCACCAGCCTGGAACAATTCACATACAACCTTCTAGCAGCAGTTCTATTTGGTATACAAAAGCATAGACTAAACCTGTGCTTTTGTATACATGGCGGAATTCCACTGTACATACTGCTCTACCATCCACCATCCAGGCTAACATAGAGAGAATGATGAAGATTGACTATGTAGTGTACCCAGGTAATCTATCCCTATCAGTAGGTAATGAATAGGAATAGTATTGTAGTGAGGAGCAGTAGCAGACATGTGAGTAGCCTGAAGGAACAAAGCCGAAGGATGAGCTCCAGCCATACTCTGTTGCACAGACAGCAGCAGATCACTGGAGAGAAGGTGGCCTCGACTGTCAGCAGCCCTCACAGTCAACACTTGTTCTGTTGGAGTGACAGACTGTAGCACAACTTGTAGAGAAATCCCAGTCTCCAGCAGGTGCAGCAAAATCTCCAGGGGTAAGACACCTTTTTTCTGGAATATATATAGAAGAAAGGAGGGCACACTGACCTTGTGCATTACCAAAGATAAAATTTAGTCATACTCATAAACAAACGTCATAAAAAGGCTTGTCAGTACACCAGCAAATTAAACCGTGCCTCTAGACACCCGCACCCTGGACCAGATGTTGAGGGCGACCAGATGGCATCGCAAATGGCTTACGCAATATGAGGGAGGACCCTCATCCTCAGAGCCAAAGTGGTGAAGGACTGGCCTCCTCCGGTTACTGCTATATAAGTCCAAGCAGATACCCACCAGATCGTGCCCCACCCTTCAGCAAGGGGGCCACCCACTATGTGGATCAATCGGAGGTGTGTACTACTATCCAACATCCCTCCCCTGTCACCATGAAAGTATCACCAACCTGTGAACGGGGAGCCCCATGTTAGAATTGACACAGGAGTGCATATAAGCTACCATCAATGACTACATGGCCCAGTGACGACAGCACAACCCCCAAGCTCCCACCAATATCGTATTAGGAATGTGTAGCCCCTAGAGCATCCGCAACCACCTTTGGTAATACACAAGGTCGGTGCTCCTTCCTTTCTTCTTTATATGTTTCAAAGGATACCCATTGTTCTGTGGAGGGCAGCAAGACCATGGATATTCCACATTTTAGCCGAAGGGTTGGCTCTACCCACCTATAGACTAAGCCCTTAAGCGCAGGAGATTGTTTTTATACCTTTTTTTCTGGGGCATTGGATGGAAAGTCCCAATCTAGGGGCATGCTTAAAACTATAGTGTTTTGGTTATAGCGTAGAGATTAGGGATGAGCCGAACACGCCCCTGTTCAGTTCGCACCAGAACATGCGAACAGGCAAAAAATTCGTTCAAACACGCGAACACCGTTAAAGTCTACGGGACACGAACATGAATAATCAAAAGTGCTAATTTTAAAAGCTTATATGCAAGTTATTGTCATAAAAAGTGTTTGGGGACCTGGGTCCTGCCCCAGGGGACATGGATCAATGCAAAAAAATGTTTTAAAAACGACCGTTTTTTCGGGAGCAGCGATTTTAATAATGCTTAAAGTGAAACAATAAAAGTGTAATATCCCTTTAAATTTCGTACCTGCGGGGTGTCTAAAGTATGCCTGTAAAGGGGCGCATGTGTCCCGTGTTTAGAACAGTCTGACAGCAAAATGACATTTCAAAGGAAAAAAAGTCATTTAAAACTACTCGCGGCTATTAATGCATTGCCGGTCCGACAATACACATAGAAGTTCATTCTTAAAAACGGTGTGGGAATTCCCCACAGGGGAACCCTGAACCAAAATTAAAAAAAAAAAAAAAAAAAAATGGCGCGGGGTCCCCCTCAAAATCTATACCAGACCCTTCAGGTCTGTGTCAAAATAAAAAAAAAAAAAAACGGCGTGGGGTCCCCCTAAAGATCCATACCAGACCCTTATCCGAGCACGCAACCTGGCAGGCCGCAGGAAAAGAGGGGGGGGGGAGAGAGCACCCCTCCCCCTCCTGAACCGTACCAGGCCACATGCCCTCAACATTGGGAGGGTGCTTTGGGGTAGCCCCCTAAAACACCTTGTCCCCACGTGGATGAGGACAAGGGCCTCATCCCCACAACCCTGGCCGGTGGTTGTGGGGGTCTGTGGGCAGGGGGCTTATCGGAATCTGGAAGCCTGCTTTAACAAGGGGACCCCCAGATCCCAGCCCTCCCCCCTGTGTGAAATGGTAAGGGGGTACAAAAGTACCCCTACCATTTCACTAAAAACCTGTCAAAAATGACAAGAGACAGTTTTTGACAATTCCTTTATTTAAATGCTTCTTCTTTCTTCTATCTCCTATCTTCCTTTGGTTTCTTCCTCCATCTTCTTCTGGTTCTTCTGGTTCTTCCTCCGGTGTTCTCGTCCGGCATCTTCCTCCACGGCATCGGCGTCCTCTTCCCTTCTTCTCCTCGGGCCACTCCGCATCCATGATGGCATGGAGGGAGGCTCCTGCTCTTCTCTTCATCTTCTTTTCGGGCCGCTCCACATCCATGATGGCATGGAGGGAGGCTCCCGCTGTGTGACGCTTCTCCTCTTCTGACGGTTCTTAAATAACGGGGGAGGGGCCACCCAGGGACCCCGCCCCCCTCTGACGCACGGTGACTTGACGGGACTTCCCTGTGGCGTCACGGGGAATGCCTCAGGGAAGTCCTGACAAGTCCCCGTGCGTCAGAGGGGGCGGGGTCACCGGGTGGCCCCGCCCCCCATTATTTAAGAACCGTCAGAAGAGGAAAAGCCTCACACAGCGGGAGCCTCCCTCCATGCCATCATGGATGCGGAGCGGCCCGAAAAAGAAAATGAAGACAAGAAGATGAAGACAAGAGTGGGAGCCTCCCTCCATGCCATCATGGATGCGGAGCGGCCCGAGGAGAAGAAGGGAAGAAGACGCCGACGCCGCGGAGCAAGATGCCGGACGAGAACACCGGAGGAAGAACCAGAAGGAAGATAGAAGAAAGAAGAAAGAAGAAGCATTTAAATAAAGGAATTGTCAAAAACTGTCTCTTGTAATTTTTAACATTTTTGCCAGTTTTTTAGTGAAATGGTAGGGGTACTTTTGTACCCCCTTACCATTTCACACAGGGGGGAGGGCCGGGATCTGGGGGTCCCCTTGTTAAAGGGGGCTTCCAAATTCCGATAAGCCCCCCGCACGCAGACCCCCACAACCACCGGCCAGGGTTGTGGGGATGAGGCCCTTGTCATCAACATGGGGACAAGGTGTTTTGGGGGGCTACCCCAAAGCACCCTCCCAATGTTGAGGGCATATGGCCTGGTATGGTTCAGGAGGGGGGGCTCTCTCATCCTCCCCTCTTTTCCTGTGGCCTGCCAGGTTGCGCGCTCGGATAAGGGTCTGGTATGGATATTTGGGGTGACCCCACGCCGTTTTTTTTTTAAATTTTGGTGCGGGGTTCCCCCTAAAATCCATAGGGTCTGGTATAGATTTTGAGGGGGACCCCACGCCATTTTTAAAAAAAATTTGGCCGGGGTTCTCCTTAATATCCATACCAGACCTGAAGGGCCTGGTATGGAATTTAGGGGGACCCCCCACGTCATTTTTTTTTTTAAATTTTGGTTCGGGGTTCCTCTGTGGGGAATTCCCATGCCGTTTTTATCAATGAACTTTTATGTGTATTGTCGGACCGGCAATTCATTAATAGCCGCGAGTATTTTAAATGACTTTTTTTCCTTTGAAATGTCATTTTGCTGTCAGACTGTTCTAAACATGGGAAACATGCGCCCTTTTACAGGTATACTATAGACACCCCCCAGGTACGAAATTTAAAGGGATATTACACTTTTATTGTTTCACTTTAAGCATTATTAAAATCACTGCTCCCGAAAAAACTGCCGTTTTTAAAACTTTTTTTTGCATTGATCCATGTCCCCTGGGGCAGGACCCAGGTCCCCAAACACTTTATGACAATACCATGAATATAAGCCTTTAAAATTAGCACTTTTGATTTCTCCCATATTCCAATTTGCCGCGAACACCCCAAATTGTTCGCTGTTCGGCGAACTTGCAAACAGCCGATGTTCGAGTCGAACATGAGTTCGACTCGAACTCGAAGGTCATCCCTAGTAGAGATATATCCAAGCCATTAATGGAAAGAAGATGTGCTGACTGGCAGTTGAATCACATGAAGAATTATTTTTTTTCTTGGTGTTCACCATCTCACTAAACATCAATCATTTGGGGAGTTATTACTTCCCTGGTTGCCCAGATTCCTCTGACACCAATGATTTGTGGGCCTATTCCTTCTCTGCTGGCCACTGTGCCACTGACACCAATGAGTTGTAGGGTCCTATTCCTTCTCTGCTGGCCACTGTCCCACTGACACCAATGATTTGAACACACCAATGATTTGAAGGCCTATTCCTTCTCTGCTGGCCACTATGCCACTCACACCAATGTTTTGTGGGCCTATTCCTTCTCTACTGGTCATCTCACTGACACCGATGAATTTAGGGGTTATTTTAACCTGGGGATAACAAACACCAATGATTTAGGGGGCTATTCCCCCACTGGGGGCCACTATTCAATTGTCATAAGTGTCATTGTGCCTCTTTAATTTTTAGTAACTCATATTTTGACTGAGTACCCACCCCCCTTTTTTTTAGTTTTATTCTTTTTATTTGTTTTATAGAATGGGGAGTATAAGAGCCTCGGGGCATAACCTAGCTCAAAAAGAACAAAAAACAAAACAAAAGATAAAAACATAAAGATTACTTAACATAATCCAGTATCTGCTCAGTGCTAAATGAAGAAATGCATAGGAGATTACCCCCTTTTCAAAATGATATTTTAATCATAGTTTTCATTCCCATAATTTTAATTTTATGAGAATATATATATTTTTTTTTATTGGGGCATTGAAGGTTTTGAAGGAATTTACCAGGCTCTGGTCTCACTAAGGTTAAGAACCACTAGACTAGGCCAGTGTTTCTCAATCTTTTTCAGTTGAGGCACCCTTTACGATTATAGATGATCTCAAGGCACTCTTTAACATAATGGACAGTCTTGAGGCATCCCATTCTAAAATGTAAAAAGCTTTTCTAATAGCTTTACACAATGCAGCACCCAACGTTAGAGGCGATTTATTCTTCCAAAGCAAATACAATTTGTACACTGGTACTGACTAGTATTCCAATGTTTCTCTTCTCCCTCAATTTCTCTCCATCAGTCAGCTAATATCACCCCAGTGTGGATGAAGAAAGGCACAGGAGGGTCAAACAAGGATGCTGTGGAGACAACAGACATCCTCCTTATTAACTGATGATGTCATTGGTTGTTAGGATGCCAGTGTCTAGAAAGTCGTAATGGTGCATAATGAAAACCCGTAGCTTTGTGTCACTAAAAGGCAGGCTTGTATACAATTTTTAGGCATTTTGCCAAGGCACCCCTGAAGAAACCTCAAGACACCCTAGTTGAAAAAGGCTGGGTTAGGCCATCAAACAGCCCTAACACATAATGCCTCCTCTAGCACACCCTGCTGGAGCAAACTCAACACAGCAAGTATTGAGATAATACATTACTTGCTTAGAGAACACTAAGGGCTCATTTACACTTGCTTCGGCTTCAACACACATTAAAGCGCCTACCACTTCAAGATGCTTTTGTGATGCGTTTTTGATGCTTCGGTGGTGCTTAGATTAAGCTTTGAGGCATCAATGATACTTCGGTGAAGCTTCAGTGATGCTCTTTTGAAGCTTTGTTAAAGCTTGGCAGGCGCACTGTTTGTGTGTGTGGATATCTCATACCTGCAATGTCTCCAAAACAAAGCAAAGTTAAAGCTGAATTAAAGCCCCTCAAAAGCGTTAGGTGCTTCAAGCGAGCTTTGACATAGACCTCTATGGGGACTTTGAAGACGCTTTGAAGCGCCACTAAAGCTACATGGGGTATAATTTTTGAAGCAAAGCCGAAGCAAAGCAATCGCAAGGTGTAAACAGGACTGTAAGCTAACCATTTTTTTTTTGTGACGGGGTTTTGACTGGCGTTAAGAGAGCTTTAACATAGCCTGTCCAAAGCCAATCAACTCAACCTAAGTCTAGATCCATTTTAATAATCTATGTGCTGGATTCCAGCAGAGCTCTTCAGATTGCTTGGAGAAGCTTCAGTCAGGGAAAATGAATATTTGTCTGTCCTATCTTATAACAACTAGCAGGTGCTGCTACGTACGGTATGTACATGAGAGCAGTCTGGATAAGGGCTCTGATGTGGAGACACGGCATCTGCTTAACACTCCTCAGGTTTCTTCAGAACCTATGGAAAAACAAGTCATAGAACATGCTGTGTAGACTGTTATATACTGCTGGGATGATGTGCAGTGAAAGGCATAACAGACAGGCATAACTGCAATATACTACTGGGGGGATGTGCAA
The DNA here is from genome assembly GCF_042186555.1 of Aquarana catesbeiana. Classification (NCBI taxonomy): domain Eukaryota; kingdom Metazoa; phylum Chordata; class Amphibia; order Anura; family Ranidae; genus Aquarana; species Aquarana catesbeiana. The sequence continues at coordinate 617,318,648 of NC_133326.1, forward strand.
TAAAAGCCACAAAAAAATCTAGTACATATGCACCACCACAGGCAATATTGCTCTCTTTGGAAGATCTACATCTAAAAGGCACAGCAGATCTAGTACATACAGTGCATCTGGACAGTAATTCACAGCACTTCACTTTTTCCACATTATGTTATGTTACAGCCTTATTCCAAAATGGATTAAATTCATTATTTTCCTCAAAATTATACAAACAATACCCCATAATGACAACGTGAAAGAAGTTTGTTTATAATCTTTGCAAATTTATTAAAAATAAAAAACAAAAAAAATCCCATGTACATAAGTATTCACAGCTTTTGCCATGACACTCAAATTGAGCTCAGGTGAATCCTGTTTCCATTGATCATCCTTAAGATGTTTCTACAACTTGGAGTCCAACTGTGGTAAATTCAGTTGATTGGACATGATTTGGAAAGGCACACACCTGTTTGTAGGTCCCACAGTTAATAGTGCATGTCAGAGCACAAACCAAGCCATGAAGTCCAAGGAATTGTCTGTAGACCTCCGAGACAGGATTGTATCGAGGCACAGATCTGGGGAAGGGTACAGAAAAATGTCTGCAGCATTGAAGGTCCCAATAAGAACAGTGGCCTCCATTATCTGTAAATGGAAAAAGTTTGGAAACACCAGAACTTTTCCTAGAGTGGGCCATACAGGCCAAACTGAGCGATTGGAGGAGAAGGGCCTTGGTCAGGGAGGTGACCAAGAACTCGGTGGTCACTCCTACAGAGCTACAGTGCTTTTCTGTGGAGAGAGGTGAAACTTCCAGAAGAACAATCATCTTTGCAGCACTCCACCAACCAGACCTGTATGGTAGAGTGGCCACACAGAAGCCACTTCTCAGTAAAAGGCACAAGAGAGTCCGCCTGCAGAGCGCTCTGGACCTCAGACTAGGGCGAAGGTTCACCTTCCAAAAGCACAAAAACCCTAAGCTCACAGCTAAAATAACAAAGGAGTGGCTAAGGGACAACTCTGTGAATGTCCTTGACTGGCCCAGCCAGAGTCAACACTTGAACTCGATTGAACATCTCTGGAGAGATCTGAAAATGGCTGTGCAATGACACTCCCCATCCGACCTGAAGGAGCTTGAGAGGTCATGCAAAGAAGAATGGGAGAAACTGCCCAAAAATAGGTGTGCCAAGCTTGTGGCATCATACTCAAAAAGACTTGAGGCTGTAATTGGTGCCAAAGGTGCGTCAACAAGGTATTGAGCAAAGGCTGTGAATACTTATGTACAGGGGATTTTTTTATTTTTTTATTTTTATGTAGGAAGGTCCCAGGCCTCCTCTAGTCTAATGAGAACCTTTAGAGCCAAGAACTGCTGACATCCTTCCACATAGGGTGGGTTGTAAGGCATAGTGGGTATAATGCAACTTAGATTCATGGGCGCCAGACACTTCTTGAATGCAAAGAGATTTGATTTCTTTTAAACAGAACTTTGGGAGAGAGGGTTAGGGCCAGGACACCCTTAGGTAGTTGCAATGTTAATTGGAAGACTCCGAGACTTCTACAGGTAGACAACCATGCAGGCATAGGCGTGCGCACAGGGTGTGCCAGGTGTGCACACCTAAATCGCCTTGTGTGGTGCATATTCCCCCCTGTTTAGACCACTGATATTTCATCCCCCCAAAAAATGTTATAAAAGAAAATTATTTTTTTTTAAATAAAATAAACAAAATTACACTGTCCACTGCCCTACTAACACCATCAGTACATATACACATGCATATGTATTTGAGCTTTGGGGTGCACACCCTAATGTAAGAGGCTGCGCACACCTATGCATGCAGGGTAAGGTATCCGTCAAGACGCCACATCTGCATGTGTAGAATGCCGTCTCCTATGGCAACAGTCCTTAACAGTTTCTAACACAAAGTTTAACAGTTCCGTCACTTCCACTACAATCACTTCTTGTAGTTCTTCAACCCACTGAGCTCCCAGTCTCTCTCTCACTAGACTAGATGATTCACTGCCACTGAATCCCTTGAGCTCTTCCAATCTTCACTGTAGTATCTTCCTCAAGCATCACCCATGCTTCTCTGCTGGGTCCCTAGCTTACCGCTCCAGATACTTGTCAAGCTTCACCCCACTGGCCTGCTTGGTCCCTGGCTTGACACAAAAGGCTGCTCTGCAAGCGTCACCTCCGCTGGCTGGGTCCCTGGCTTGATACCCACTGAAGTTTTCAGATTCTTCTCCGGTACCCGCTTCAGCTACTCACTGTGGTCCCTGGTAACAAGGTGGTTGATCCCTTAGTGGCGACAACTTCCCCTCTACCTCTGACCACGACAGGTTCTCCAGCCGGCAGAAGGGTTACTTCTGGTCGGACTGCAAGCTGCAATCCCAACCCTGCGCTGCTCTCTTGCTTCTGGATAGGCCCTCAGACAGCCTAGCAGCCAGATGTGCCCGGGATAGGCCCAAACTCCGACCTAGCAGCCCGAGCAGTACAACACACGTCTACCCAGACAGCCATCCAGGTGGCACAAAACACCGATCACCTGACACCACCCAAATATATAAGTTCTCCCAGCAGGCCAACGGATTAAAGAAAACCCCTGCCCATTGGCTGAGATACCCCATATACTCCTACTCTGTCCTTGCTTTGCCTTTGTCTTATCTAATGCCACCAGTAGGGATAACCCGAACACCCCGGTTCACACCAGAACCTGCGAACGGACCGAAAGTTCACGCAAACTTTAGAACCCCATTAAAGTCTATGGGACTCGAACATTCAAAATCAAAAGTGCTCATTTTAAAGGCTAATATGCAAGTCATTGTCCTAAAAAGGGTTTGGGGACCCGGGTCCTGCCCCAGGGGACATGTATCAATGCCAAAAAAAAGTTTTAAAAAAAACGGCAGTTTTTTCGAGAGCAGTGATTTTAATGATGCTTAAAGTAAAAAAAACAAAAAAAAAAAAAACAAAAAAAAAAAAAAAAGTGAAATATTCCTTTAAATATCGTACCTGGGGGGTGTCTATAGTATGCCTGTAAAGTGGCGCGTGTTTCCCGTGCTTAGAACAGTCCCTGCACAAAATGACATTTTTAAAGGAATAAAAGTCATTTAAAACTGCTTGCAGCTTTAATGTAATGTCGGGTCCCGGCAATATGGATGAAAATCAGTGAGACAAACGGCATGGGTACCCCCAGTCCATTACCAGGCCCTTTGGGTATGGATATTAAGGGGAACCCCGCACCCAAATTAAAAAAAAGGAAAGGCGTGGGGCCATCAGGCCCTATATACTCTGAACAGCAGTATACAGGCGGTGCAAACAAGACAGGGACTGTAGGTTTGTTGTTAAGTAGAATCTGTTTGTAATTGTGAACTGGTACATTTTTAAAGTGTAGCTCCAGCCAAAAATTCTATTTTTAAGCTTTTTGGAAAACATAGGGAGGGATTATCACCCCTGTAACATTTGTTTTGCTGTCTGTGCACCTCTTCAGAAGATTTCACCTCACTTTCTGTCCCAATGACAAATGTTTTTTGAAAATTTGGGGTTTTTAGTGAAACAAGGATTGGTGATAAAGCATCAGTGAAGAGGAGACACGTTTTTCCCATATTAACTCTTACAGAAGAGAATTTCCATTCCTAGGGGTAGATTTCATCTCACTTCCTGTTGTCTCTTTCCGTTTGCAAGTAGTAGTCGTTTGTAAGTTGGACGTTTGAAAGTAGGGGCCTGCCCTATATACTCTGCAGAAATTGGGGCCTTAGGTGTTGGTGTTGCCACAACACTGTAAGCCCTCAGAGTTACTCTTGGTAGGAGCAGGAATGGGCCCTGCTGTGAAATATTAGATCAAGAATTGTAATTACATGTCCCTGTTGAACAGGGGCAGAAAAATTGGGCCTTAGGCACTGGTGCCACAACACTGCAACCCCTCACAGATGCTATAGTTGGAGCGCAGGAATGAGCCCTGCTGCAAAGTATTGCATCAAAAATTGTAATTATACGCCCCTGTTAAACAGGAGCTGAAAAATTGGGCCTTGGGCACTGGTGCTGGTGCCACAACACTGCAACCCCTCACAGATACTATAGTTGGAGTGCAAGAATGAGCCCTGCTGCAAAGTATTGCATCAAAAATTGTAATTACACCCCCCCGTTAAACAGGGGCAGAAAAATTGGGCCTTGGCCACTGGTGGCGGTGCCCAGAACCAAAAATATTCATACAAGCCATCAGCGTGAAAATTGAGGAGGCAGAGGATTGTGACTCAGCATAACAGGATAGTCACTCAGCATCAGCATAGGCAGTCTTGAAGGGATCTCACATTAAAAAAAAATAAATAATCAGTCGGTTACATCAGCATCAGGTGCTTGGTAGCTGGTGATCCAAGGCTGATTCATTTTTATGAAGGTCAGTCGATTAAGCGATTCGGTGGACAGGCACACCCTGTGATCAGTTACAGAGCCTCCAGCAGCACTGAATGTGCGTTCCGAAAGAACGCTGGATGCAGGACAGGCCAGTAGCTTAATTACATACTGGTACAAGCTCTGGCCAGTGATCCATCCTCAAGACCCAGTAACCCAGAGGATTTTCGGTGGGAAAGGTGTCCAAGTCTGATCTTGCCCCTAGGTAATCCTGCACCATGTGAAGCAGACGCTAGCGATGGTTGCCGGAACTGATAATACCTTGGGGCTGCGGACTAAAAAAATTGTCTGAACGCATCGTTCAGACGGCCACCTTCTCCACCGCTCCTTCTGTGACTGACCAAAGCCTCAGCAACACGTTGTCCAGGAGGAACAGGAAATTGTAACCTCCCAGGCTCTGCAAACGTGTTGCACAAACCTTTCTGCAAGGCCTCCCAAAGAGGTTTCATCCTCTGCTCCCTCTGCGACGGCAAGATAAGGTCCGCAACCTTACCCTTGTAACATGGATCAAGGAGGGTTGCCAGCCAGTAATCATCCCTCTCCTTGATACCACGAATACGAGGATCCTTACACAGGCTTTGCAGGATCAGGGAGGCCATGCAGCATAGGTTTGCTGAGGCATTCGGTCCGATGTCCTCTGGGTCACCAAGGACGGCATGACCCGCAGCCACCTCCTCCCAGCCACGTACAATTCCATGGGTTTCTTCCAACTGTAAATGATCCCTTGAAGACTGCTGCTGATGCTGAGTGCCAGGCACCACCTCCGAGCCGACACAATCCTCCTCCTCCTTCTCTTTCTGTGTGATCGGCGGGCATGCAGGAAAACTGTCTGGATAAAGGGGGCCTTGAGAGGTAAGGAAGTCCTCCTCTTCCTCCCTCTGTTCTGCCTCAAGTGCCCTGTCCATTATTCCACGCAGCCTGTGCTCCAACAGGTGGACAACAGTGTCACTGATGCATGCACTGTCACTGCTCACCATCCTCGTGGCCTCCTCAAATGGTGACAGGATAGTGCATACATCCCTGATCATAGCCCACTGGCGTGGGGAAAAAAAATCAAGGTCCCCTGACCCTGTCCTGGTGCCATAGTCGCATGAGTTCCACCTGGTGGGCATGTCACAGATTAGGCGGTTCTTGGGCAGGTTAAATTCCTTTTGGAGGTCAGCCAGCCGAGCACTGGCATTATATGACCTGTGGAAATGCACACAGACTTTCCTGGCCTGCCTCAGGACATCCTGTAAGCCCGTGTACCTGCCCTAAAACTGCTGCACCACCAAGTTAAGGACGTGAGCCAAACAGAGCACATGGGTCAGTTGTCCCTGTCGGAGGGCGGAGAGGAGGTTGGTGCCATTGTCGCAAACCACCATACCTGCCTTAAGCTGGCGTGGCGTCAACCATCTTTGAACCTGCCCCTGCAGAGCTGACAGAATCTCTGCCCCAGTGTGGCTCCTGTCCCCCAAGCACACCAGCTCAAGCACCGCATGGCATCTTTTTGCCTGCGTGCTTGCGTAGCCCCTTGAACGCCTACGGAGCACCGCTGTTTCCGAGGACAAATCATCACAGGAAGAGGCCATGGAGGAAGAAGAAGAGGAGGGGGTGGAGGAGAGAGGTGTGGCAAAATCACCACTAGTAGAATTTTGGAGGCGTGGTGGCAGAACAACCTCAAACACAAACAGGATCCTTGTTGGCCTTCCAGACATACTAATGCAGTGAGATGTAGCTGCACAAAGCTGGGATGTATATATATACACACACTGATACTGCAGCTGCCTGCCTGTGGTACTAATAGGATCAGAAGAACACCACCAATTTTCTTCAGGTAGCTTTAGGTGCACACTGTGCAGAGGACACAGTACACTAACTGTAAATACTGTAGCTGCCTGCCTGTGGTATTAATAGGAGCAGAACAACAGCAGTTGTCTTCAGGTAGCTTTAGGTGCACACTGTGCAGAGTATGCACTACACTAACGTGTAAATACTATAGCTGCCTGCGGTACTAATAGGATCAGAAGAACACCAGCAATTTTCTTCAGGTAGCTGTAAATACTGTAAAAACACCTGCCTGCCTGCCTGTAGGAAGAGAATAACAGGAACGGATTTAGCTACACTGAATACAGTGTATATTATATATATATATATATATATATATATATATATATATATATACACACACATATACATATACACACACACACACAACACCTAGGAGATAGATAGATAGATAGATAGATAGATAGATAGATAGATAGATAGATAGATAGATAGATAGATAGATAGATAGATAGATACACACACACAGTACACTGTAAGTGCAGCTAACTGACTCGCCTGCCTACTCTAACTTAAATCATCCTGCACATGCAAATCACCCTGCACCCTGCATACTGCACCTTGTCCTGCATCCTTCCCAGCTGCCAGAAGAGTCACCCAGTGTGCGGTGAAAGATAGGTAACGTCCCTTTCCATGCCTGCTGGACCATGAATCAGTGGTAATATGCACCTTACCGCTGACCGCCTTGTTCAAGACATTGCCTTCCACATGCCGATAGAGAGCCGGAATCGCCTTCCGTGAGAAAAAGTGGCTGTATCTCTCTCTCTCAACGCCGGAACACACTACACAGGGCCGACATGCAGGCAGCCTTATATAGTGTGGGGCGTGTACTAAACCCCCTGAGCCCTAATTGGCCAAAGCCACCGTGGCTTTGGCCAATTACGGCTCTCTGTACAGACAGCGCTGTGATTGGCCAAGCATGCGGGTCATAGTGCTTGCTTCGCCAATCATCAGCCAGCAATGCACTGCGATGCTGCAGTGAATTATGGGACGTGACGCGCCACACGAATTTGGCACGAACGACACATATGTGATGTTCGACTCGAACTCGAAGCTCATCCCTAGCCACCAGGTACCCGGCCACCTAGCGACAGAAGAGAGAAATGCAGCAATTCTAGACTTAGGGTGAAATCACTTGATCCCTAACAATGAGCCAAGATAACTACACCTGGCAGGTAAATTTAGAAGCAACCCTGCCTAAACATCAGGGTGCTACATTTAATAAATTTGCAAAGATTTCACACACTTCTTTCATTATGGGGTACTGTTTGTAGAATTTTGGAGGAAAATAATGAATTTAATCCATTTTGGAATAAGGCTGTAACATAACAAAATGTGAAAAAGAGTGAAGCACTGTAAATACTTTCCGGATGCACTGTATATGGGTACTATACCTCTGCATTTTACTACTTAGTATAGGGCAGAAAATGGTGGGAAATCTCCAATAAGGGTACAGACAAAAACACATTTATAGTTCAGAGAGGAAGCTATAGAACTTTTGACAATGTTGGTATTGCTGTCTATTGCATGGTTTCCTATACTGGTGAGAACCCCCCACTATTGGTTGTATGGATGTCTCAGGCAGGACGTTCCTCCAGTAGGGTCATAGACAAAAATCTTCCCCACAAACCTAAAAAAAAAAAAATTTGTCTGGAATTAAGGTTTTAAGGTTTTAAGTGTGTCTTCCTAGGTAATCTGAAATATATATATATTTTTATATGATATATTTTTTCTTGAAAGTGAAGTTACCCTTTAAATACCACCAAAAGGAATATCTGTCTGTCTCATTAAAATTCATTTGGGCACAGAGTTGCATGTCTGAGTAATTATCAGGCAAACTATCATGGGCACTGAAAACTGAAACATCGCCTGGTAATGAAGGAATACATACAGGCTGGTACTGGAGTGGTTAAAGCAGAACTCCGAGATTTACGAAAAATCCCCCCCCCACACACACACACACAAAACACTAATTTGTGGCATTTCTTACCGTTCAAGAGATATGACTGATTGAATTTTCAGGAAGTCAGTTTTGCGATTCAAAAAAATGTATCATCTTTTCTGGCAAGGAGGATCTCTTAGAACAGTGATTGCATCATATCCTCTTCTCTCTCTCTAACTGTAATAAGCCTACATTCCCCATGAATCCTTGGGATGGGAATGAATGTGGGAGGTACACTAGACTTGTACATGTAAATGTGAACTCACCCACTTCAACATAAATCACACCCCTCATTCTGCAGCCAGCAAGCCATACATAACACGGTATGATAGGTTACAGCCTTATAAATGAAAACCACGGCAACGTGTCAGGGACCACCAGAGCCAAATGTCAGGGACCACCAGAGCCAGGGACCACCAGAATCAAATGTCAGGGACCACCAGAGCCGAATGTCGGATACCACCAGAGCCAAATTTCAGGGACCACCAGAGCCAAATGTCGGGTAACACCAGAGCCAAATGTCAGGGACAACCAGAGCCAAATGTCAGGGACCACCAGAGCCAAATGTCAGGGACCACCAGAGCCAGGGACCACCAGAGCCAAATGTCGGCTACCACCAGAGCCGAATGTCAGGGACCATGAGTGCTGAATGTCCGGGACCACCAGAGCCAAATGTCAGTGCCTCATGTCAGTCCCACCAGTGCAGAGTGGGGATTATTATCAGTAATCACTTGTATGACACAGTGGGGATGTCCCGCTGTGTCAGGTATAGTATACGAGAACACCGCTTGCTGATTTCCTGCCTCCCGCCGTTATGATTGACAGCGCACTGTGCCAATAACTGCACAATTGGCACAGTGCGCTGTCAATCATAATGGCGGGAGGTGGTACATCAGCAATCTATGTTCTCGTATACTATACCTGACACTTCAGGACATCTGGGACACTGTGTCATACAAGTGATTACTAATAATAATCCCCACTCTGCATGAAGATAGCAGGTGGTGGTGGTGGTGGTGGGGGGGGGGCGTCACAGCGAGGGGGGGGGCGGAGTGGAGAAGCAGACCACCAGGTAGGGAGGAGGAGGGAGTAGGGTGACCACATTTCCAAACTGCCATTTAGGGACACACCCCTTCCCAAAAATCAGCTTGTGCTGTAATGAATCACAAAACAGCCAGGGCGGCGGGTGGACGCTCTACACAGAAGCACTGATCATGCCCCCCAAAAAGACCACCGCATCGGGGATTGTGCCTCTGCAGACATTTCCAGGACAAGTACTGTCAGTGAGTAAAGCAGTGTTGTGGTGGCCTTTTTTTTTGGGGGGGGGGGGGGTCATCAGATCGGCCCGGGGGGGATTTCAGTTTCATTCTGGGACACTGTATTGTGCTGGAATGAAGGTGCCCGGGACCCGGGGCTGTCCCAGGCAATCCAGCACACGTGGTCACCTTAGGATGGAGGAGCGAGGAGAAGGAGGACACCTCCTCCATAGGCGGCACAGACCGAGGGGGCTGGGAGACCCCTTCTGCCCACAACATGTCTGCTTCCTCCCTGCTCTATCAGAGGACTACAAGGGGGCGTGTCTTAGACCGCTGGCTGAGCTTAGAAGAGGGATAGAAGCCAGCGGTCTTACAAACATGAAGTCAGCAGGCAAGAACAGTTTTTCAGCAAGTTCAGCAGCATATTACAGGATGAACTACAGAGCTCAGAAGAACATGGATGGCAAAGTTGGTGAAGGTAGGAGATCAGCAACAAGGACATGGAAAAAAAATTTGCCCGGAGTTCTGCTTTAAAGTGTATAAATGTTAGCTTAGGACAGTATGGTCTTTGAAAAAATATAGAAAGACACACTGCTGACATCTAGTGGCCAATCTACAGAGTGCAGCAGAAAAATAAATATTCTCAATATAATGAGATGCATAAATATCAGTAGAATAGGAAAAACACCTCACAGGTTTCTGGGTTGGGCAAAAGTATTTAAAAACGTTTCAAAGGTATTTAATCAATAAGTCATGCGTAAACACACACACCAATTCACCCCATACAGCTCCTCAACAACTTAAAGTATATCTAAAACCATTTTTCCCTTCAAATCTAGATAGAATAAGACATTGAAAATTAACAAACAAAACAAATTATAGTTTAAAAAAAAAAAAAAAAAAATGAATAATAATGGTTAAAAAAGAAAAAAAAAAATCAGCAGGGGAAAAAAAATTAAAATTATATTATATATACACAGATACATACATACACACACATATATACACTGTATATTATATATGGCAAGGGGTGGAAGAAGATGTTAATTAGGGCTGATTACAGCTATTAAGGCTCTCTTTAATTGTATGCAGATCAAAGCTCAGGCACTTTAATCTACAGATGAATGAAACATACAGTAGTAAATACAATATAACAGCAATGTATTTTTGAATAAAGTGTGTTGCATTCTCACTACAGAATGAGGGGAGGTGGTACAATGGTAAATCATTTTTACTAATCAGTAGTGATAAGTCAATCATACCTGGGTTCAGTTCTAGGTAGGTTTGAAAACATTAAAGGGTGTTAAATCATAAGCCCATTGAAGCCAATGAGAGCCGAATGTAACAAATCAGTTCTGGCCATTTTCTAGGCTATAGGCAAAGCATTGTTAAACAAGTGTGTAGCTTCGGGACCCCAGTGCTGCTCTATCTGGCAGCAGAGACTGAGACTGCTGCTGCCCTGGACTCAACGCTGTATCCTGGCCTAGGCCGACAAGGCCCAGGCCTAGGGCAGCACTTTGCAGGGGGGCAGCACGGAAAGAGTCACCGCCGGCTTGCACTACACTGTTAGTGTAGCGCCAGTCTCATGGGGCAGGCTGGGCTGAGAGGAAAATTAGTCTAGCTCCCCATAAAGCGCCCGCACTCCCTCTGGTATGCGAGCGGCTGGCGTTACGCAACTGGGGGGGGGGGGGGCGCATCTAATTTTGACTGTCCTATCATCCTGGACCACAAAGCTTCCTCACTGTGCTATATGTTTTCTGCTGCACCATTGGCATGGTTATATCTTCTTAGTCCTCTCCATAAAATTATCAGAAATTTGTGCTTAACTCAATACAGGGCACTTATATACCTTCCTGCCCAGACCAATTTTCAGCTTTCAGCGCTGTCGCACTTTGAATGACAATTGCGAGGTCATGCTACACTGTATCCAAACTAAGTTTTTATCATTTTGTTCCCACAAATAGAGCTTTCTTTTGGTGGTATTTGATCACCTCTGCGATTTTTATTTTCTGCTAAACAAATAAAAAAAAGACCGAAAATGTTGAAAAAAAAAGTTTATTTTTGTTTCTGTTATAAAACTTTGTAAATAAGTACGTTTTCTCCTTCACTGATGGGCACTGATGGGCCTGCACTGACGGGCACTGATAAGGTGGCACTGATGGGAACTGATGAGGTGGCACTGATGGGCACTGATAGGCGGCACTGATAGGTAGCACTGATATGCAGCACTGTTGGGTACACATAGGGGGCACTGATGAGCATTGAAAGGCGGCACTGATGGGCACTGATAGGTGGCACAGATGGGCACTGATAGGTGGCATGGATGGGCATTGATAGGCACTGATAGGTGGCACTGGTGTACACTAATGGATGGTACTGATGGGCATTACTGATTGGCAGGCATCCATTGTGGGCACTGATTGGCAGGCATTGTGGGCACTGATTGGCATCCATTGTGGGCACTGACTGGCATCCATTGTGGGCACTGATCGACATCCATTGTGGGCACTGATTGGTATCCCTGGTGGCCATGGGTGGCATACCTGGTGGTGACTAGTGGTGGGCATCCCTGACAATCAATCAGCACAGACCCTCCCTGTCGGAGGAGCAGCCGATCGGCTCTACTCTACTTGCTATTGACAGACGCGAGTGAGGAAAAGCCAATCAACGGCTCTTCCTATATACACTGTGATCAGCCGTGATTGGACATGGCTGATCACGTGGTAAAGAGTCTCGGTCAGAGACTCTTTACCTAGATCAGTGTTGCGGTGTGTCAGACTGACACACCGCAACAACAATCGCCGTGATGTGCCCCCCGTGGGGCACGCAGTGGCTTATTATCCTGGCAACATCATATGACATCCGGTCAGGATATCGCAACCACTTTGCCGCCGTCATTTTGCTATATGGTGGGCGGCAAGTGGTTAAAGTAGAACTATAGGCAATATTTTTTTTTTCATTTTGGATCGAATAAGGAGGGTTATAGCCCCTGTCAATTTATTTTTTACCATCCCTGTCCCATTGCAAAGATTTCCCTTCACTTCCTGCCCCATAGTCATACATGAAGTGAGAGGAAATCTATGCAAATTAAGGGAATCCATTGCCTCCCCCCAGGCCCTCAGAACTAGTGCCCCCACTCGAAATTTTCAGGGCGGGTCTTAAAGAGCAAGGAGTGTGGCCTTGACAGGAAGAGGTGGTCATATTTAAATTAGAGGGTGCCCGAGTTTGGTCAGGCCTAGGGCAGCACAAACCCTAAATACACTACTGCCTGGACTTCCTCTGCTTCTCTCAGGCCCCGTTCACACCTGGGAATTTCGGGATCACTGCAATTCTGCCCTGGATCTCAAACCGCACTACAATCACAAACGCAGGTTCAGGTGCCAGATTGCATCATGCAAAGCTTGCTGCCGTCTTTTTTTGGGCGACAAGCTTCACACAATGCAATTTGCTGTGATAAATGGCATGACAATCACGGCAAGACCGCACTGCATTTCATTTAAAAAAAAGCTCAAGCTTTTCAGGACTATATGCAGCCACATAGAGAGCTGGAGGAAAGCCCCACCCATCACCTGGCATGCTATGGATTGTGGGAAGGACAGAGCCTGCTGGGGTCAACTATGACTTGTGGGACATGTAGTCCCTAGACAGACTGTGCCTGTATTAGACTGGCAATAGGACTACACATACCAGCATGACCGGAGGACCAGGACAATGATTGCAACATACAGCAAATGTCATTAAGAACTATCTTCAGAGCAAAGAACAACAAGGAGTCCTGGAAGTGATGGTTGGGCCTCCGCAGAGCCCTGATCCCAACATCATGGAGTCTGTCTGGGATTACATGAAGAGACAGAAGGATTTGAGGCAGCCTACATTCACAGAAGATTTGTGATTAGGTCTACAAGATGTTTGGAACAACCTACCTGCCGAGTTCCTTCAAAAACTGTGTGCAAATGTACCTAGAAGAATTGATGCTGTTTTGAAGCCAAAAGGGTGGTCACACCAAATATTGATTTGATGTAGATTTTTCTTCTGTTCTCTCGCTTTGCATTTTGTAAATTGAAAACAACCTATTAAATATATATTTCTGAAAGCATTCTTACTTTATATTTCTTCACACCTGCCTAAAACTTTTGCACAGTACTGTATATACTGTATATATTGTCACAATAAATTTCCCCTTTTTAGCCCGGGCGTGTCAGAGAGCGTGGTGCTGCTTACAGAGTTGTGGGCTCTGGGAACAGGGGACCCGAGAAAATAGTGGCTCCTTCAGGGGTAAGTGCTACAAATGGCATTGGGGGCTGGGCACTGCCCTGGGGTACATGTGCCAATGCAAAAAAATGTTTTTTGAAATTCTGTTTGGCAGGTAGCAGCTAAAAAAAAAAAAAAAAAATTCTATCAGCGCAAATATTAATAATCTTAATCACTATGTAGTGATATGAATCATAGGTGATATAACAAAATCCCACAAAAAATGAAAAACACCCCCCCACCTGGCTGCTGCACACACAGAAAATGCGCAAGTGATAAAAACCCTAGTCACTATGTAGTGATATGTGTAGTAGGTGATGTGACAAAATCCCACCATATACCAAAAATTGAAAAATACCCCCCCACCTGGCTGCTGCACACACAGAAAATGCGTTCACTTCACATATAGAATATACATAACAAAACAGTGTTGCGCTTCCTAAATAGCTACCAATAAATCCTTAAAGAGAATAGATGATTAACATGCAATAAGGCAAGATACTGAGTGCACAATCAAATATTCGTGTTCCCTGACTGGGAATAGTGAAAAATACACAATAATGAAATATACGTGTTCCCTATATGGGAATAATGAACAAGATAGATAAAGTCCACACACTCAAAAAAAAAAAAAGATAAGAATAAAAATAAGAGTCCAAATGCACAAAAATAATCCTCAGGGTCTTCTGCACAAAAACGCACAACACACCACCAGTGCATAAACGTTTAAAATGCAAGTGCTCTCCTCCACCCCAATATCCTAGCCGCTCACCTCACGTTCTGACCCCTGTTTCACCAGAAGGTCAGAAAAAGCAGGTTCACTCTCAGGGTTATAAACGAATCAGCTGGTCATGGAGCTCCTATTCCGTCCATGCTGCCTCCGGCTGATTAGATGGATACCAGCCAGTACATTTTCCCTCAATGAGGTCCGGTGCACATAGGAACAGAAAAAGCAAAATCTAGTGCTCTCTGTATATCAAAACGGTTTATTTCCTCATAAAAACGTTACTCACAAACGCAGCACTTGAGCAGTGCGGGCTCAGGATGCATAGAAACGACAAGATGCTCGCGGGATGCTGAACCAGGCCTCATGGCACACCCATCTGGGCTGACACAGGAAACAGGAAGTGGTGAAACCAGCACCCATACACATGGGGACATCTGACAAGCTGAAAATCAATTTTTCCCAAGTCAGGTTTTTTCAAAGAAAAAACTATTGTGTAAGTGACCATTATTAAACCTACTGCTGGCAACACCATCCTGTAAGCATCTTGACCACATTTATTTTAATAAAATTACACAAATACATCATAAAAACACTATTATTGTAAAATAAAAATGCATAAATATAAAAATATGTAAAATCATGAATAACTAAACTCATAAATTACTGATAAAACAGTTCAAATCGAAGTTCACGTTCAAAGCCCTCGGCCAAAGTACCTTACTTTCATAAATCCAGACGGATTCCCTTTTGCTGAGTTGTCTGACATAATGACCCCCCTCCAGTGTCTATCCACCTGTTCTATACCCCAAAATTGCAGCGAACTGGGATCCTTATTGTCAGGGACATTGCTAGGTGGCAAAAAGATCAGGGGCTTCAGCCCAAACTCCGAGGCCGGAAACGGGGGTGGGGGGGGGACGGGGGCTGACACGTGACGCAGGCCTTTTTTTTTTTTTTTTGGCTGGGCCGTGACCTACCTACACTGACGGTAGTGAACTACCTACACTGACCTACCTACACTGATGGTAGTGACCTATCTACACTGACAGTAGTGAACTACCTACACTGACCTACCTACACTGATGGTAGTGACCTACCTGCACTGACGGTAGTGACCTACCTACACTGATGGTAGTGACCTACCTACACTGACCTACATACACTGACAGTAGTGACCTACCTACACTGACCTACATACACTGACGGTAGTGACCTACCTACACTGACCTACCTACACTGACGGTAGTGACCTACCTACACTGACCTACATACACTGACGGTAGTGACCTACCTACACTGACGGTAGTGACCTACCTACACTGACCTACCTATACTGATGGTAGTGACCTACCTACACTGGCATTTACATACAGTGACCTACCTACAGTGACCTGCCTGACCCACATACACTGACATTTACATACAGTGTCTGAGCTACCTCAGCCGTAGTGTGCGGTGTCACAGCAGCCAGGCAGTCAGAGGAGGAGCCGAGGAGAGGAGAGCGGCCCGCCCGAGCGCCGAGCGGGGATGTGGCGCGGCGGCCGCATTGTAATTCCCGCCTTCTGGAGCCTGCAGTGCCTATGATGGACGTCAAACGTCCCAGCATTGGACCAGGGGGATGTCCATCATAGGCGTTGCAGGCTCCAGAAGGCGGGACCTGCTATGGCACTCGGCGGTGCTCGGGATCAGATCGGTCCTGGCGCTCGCTGCACGGGGCTTACAATTGTGAGCTGCATGCCTGAGGCTCAGGGCTTTTCGGGGCACATTCGGGGCTTCAGCCACGTCTAGCCACCCCCTCCCGATGCCCCTGCTTATTGTGTACTAATTTCAAATGTTTCGGGACACTATGGGTCCAATGTACTGCAACCCATATCCACATTGCAGCATATAAATAACACCTGTGGATGCACAGGTTTACGAAATCACGAATTTCGTACCTCTTGCCTGTACTGGTAGAACAGAATTCCTTTCTATTTTTAATATTCTTCTTTGCGTGTCTACAAGCCTGCCACATACAAAGAAACCAGTGAAAATACCAAAACAAGATGCAGAGGGTCCCTTCTGCTTTTTTGGGGGATCTATCACTCCTGGTGATAATAAATTCTTCAAGGTAGGAGCTTTTCTGTAAATAAACACTGGAAGGGCTGGTAATTTGGGTTCTAGCACCCCATCTTTCCTTAGGATACCCCAAAGTTTTTTTATTATTTTTTCCATCTGTCTGAATTGCACATTAAAATAGAGAATGAGATTAAACTCACGACACAAGGGCTCATGTGATTTCTTATCTAATAGTAGTTGGTCCCTATCCATGTTTAGTACCTTCATTTTAACTTCCTCAACTTTCTCAAGGCCATATCCTTTTTCCTTAAACCTACTGGTCAGTATTTTGGATTGACTCAAAAAGTCTTCTTTTTGGTACAATTTCTACGAATCCTCATGTACTGGCCTTTTGGTATATTCACCAACCAGGGCTTATGATGACAGCTGTCCATCGATAGATAGGAATTTCTGTCGGTGGGCTTAAATGGTTCCTTGTCCATCTGTCGATGGACAGCTGTCATCATAAGCCCTGGTTGGTGAATTTTTTATACATACTGTCACCAGTCAGTAGTTATATGATGATGCTGTACTGCACTGGTGACAATATGTAAAAACAAATATTGTGAAAAAAACTTTTTTCTTACATTTCCAAAAAATTGACAACTTCAAAAAACTCGCCATGCCTCTTACTAAATATTTTGAACATTCGCTTTCCTTACACTAAACTGCCTCTCCGCCAATCAGCTGCTCGGATCTGTTACCCGTCACCTGATTGGCTGAAACGACAGGCGCTGTGATTGGACGCCTGTCAGGCATCTAATCATAGCAGAGGCGGGAGAAGACATCGAGGAGCTGTCCCACCGAGATGGTAAGTGCGGACGGCGGGTGGGGGGCACACTGGCAGCATTTGATATGGCACACTGGCAGCATTTGATATGGCAAGTGGGAGCATTTGATGGGGCACAGTGGCAACTTTTGATATGGCACAGTGGCAGCTTTTGATATGGCACAGTGGCGGCGTTTGATGGGCACAGTGGCGGCATTTGATGGGCACAGTGAGGCTGCAATTGATGATACAGTGAGGCTGCAATTGATGTTTTTTTTTTTTTTTCTGAATTTTTCAGTTTGTTTGCCCCCCCCAAAAAATTTTGAGCACCAGCCCCCACTGCTCTTATGAGTTTGGTTGCCCTTCTCTGCACTTTCTCCAGTTCCCCGATATCCTTTTTTGAGAACTGGTATCCAAAACTGAACTGCATATTCCAGATGAGTCCATATCTCTCCTAATACAAGAAAGGACTTTGCTTGCTTTGGAAACCACAGCTTGGCATTGCATGCTATTATTGAGCTTATGATCTACCAGAACACCCAGATCCTTCTCCACTATGGATTCCCCCAGTTGTACTGCAGCTGGGCCGGCTTCTGTCAAAGGAGCATGACTGAAATATTTCTGCCGACCAACTCCTGATCAGCGAGCACTGACTTTACTGTTCTAGTAAGGGGAATGTCCCCCTGTCAAAACACAATAGAACAGCAGGGGAGATCGCTGTACTAACATTGGATTGTTAGTACAGCGGCTCCGACCTGAGCTGGCAGATTTTTTTCGTTCAACCCAGGTGTACTAGGCTTAATAATCAGATGCTTTTATCCAAGAAAAAAGTATTGGTTAGTTTGTGCTTCTCTCTCATAAGGTTCTCTGAACAATAGTTTGGGTATTGCAGTGAAAAAAAGCAGATGGCATCACTTGCCAGGAATCTAGAACACTGAATCTCACCAGCACATCATAAGCTCATAACAGAGCCATTTATTGTGCACAATGTAGGGAAAAAAAAAAAAGCTTACGCTATGTCTGCACTGTGAACAACAAATGGCTCTGTTTTGAGCTTATGATTAGGGATGGGCCAAACGAACCCCTGTTCAGTTCAGACTAGATCTTTCGAATACTATGAAAGTTCGAACCCGAATAACGAACCCCATTAAAGTCAAATGGGACCCGAACGTCAAATATCAAAAGTGCCCATTTTGAAGGCTTAAAATGCAAGTAATTAGGCATACAATAATTATAGGGGTCCGGGTCCTGCCCTGGGGGGACATGTATCAATAAAAAAAAAAAGGTTTGTGAAAAACGTCATTTTTAAATGAGCAGTGATATTTTGATTTTTAAAGTGAAAGCCTAAAAATGAAAACATCCTTCCAATAAAGTGCCTGGGGGGTCTAACTGTAAAATGGCAATTCTGTACCATGTCTAGAATCTGCTGTAGCAATAATTGAATTTATAAAGCCAAAAAAAAAAAAAAAGTGAAATTTTTCCTGCAACCTGCCTTTATTTTGCTCAGCAACAGCTGGAGAGCCAGTGTGTATGATGAGGCCACAATGTAGTGCACTGGAAACAAGATTAGAGATTTTTTGGATACATTCTGGTGCCACTTTGACTTTGGATAGAAGTAACAGGTGCTGAAAAATTAGTCTTTGGGTATCGGTGGTGCCTTCCCACCGTTACCCTATAGAGATAATCTTGATTAAAGCAAGAATTTGCCTTGCTATAAAAAATTGCAATGATATGCACCTGTCAGACAGGTGCAGAAAAATTGGTCGTTGGGTGTTAATTGTGCCTATGAAACCTATACCAAAAACATTCTTCCAGATGAAATGATTGAACACCCTCAAAGCTAGGCAGCCTAGAAGTCCTGCAGAGATTCCACATCCCAAAAAGACTTAATCAGTGACATCGGCATCAGGTGCTTCATAGCTGGTAATCCAGGACTGATTCATTTTCATAAAAGTCAAACGGTCCACGGAGTCTGTGGACAGACGTGTTCTATGATCAGTAACAAAACCTCCTGCAGCATTGAATGCCTGTTCTGAAAGCACACTGGATGCAGGGCAGCCCAACAACTCAATAGCATACTGGGCAAGTTCTGGTCCAGTGGTCTATTCTCATATCCCAGTAAGCCAGTGGATCGTCAGCTGGAAAGCTCTCCATCTCTGTTTTGGCCCCGAGGTAATCGTCCACCATGTGATGCAGACGCTGCCGATGGGATGTGGAAGCTGACAGCCCTGGGTGGCGAAGTGCCTCACTTAGGAGGATGCCTTCTCCAACGCTCCTTTCTTGACCAATGGAAGACTCAAAACGACATTTTCCACCACACTGTAACCTACTAGAGTCAGGTAAAACGTTCAATAAAATCCTCTTTAATGTGTCCTCAAGAGATTTTATCCAGTAATCATCCTTCTCCTTTATGCCACATATTCTTGGGTCCTTTTGCAGGCTTTGAAGCACGAGGTTGCCCATGCGCCTCAAATTTGCAGAGGCTTGAGAAACAGACTCCTCGGGGTCACTCAGGATGACAGCATCTGGAACTTCCTTCTCCCAGCCACGTACTACTCCCAAGGGTCCTGTGGTTGGAAAGCCATCGCTTACAGATTGATGCATGTCTTCCTCTTCTTCAAAGCCTATGAAAGTGCCAGAATCCTCCTACTCATCCTCCTCCTCTCTCTCCTCTTGTGTGTTCTGTGACATAGGAATGATGGTGTCTGCATAAAGTGGGCCTTGAAAAACGGTTTAGTAAGCCAGTCCACCACCTCCTCTGCATGCTGTGGCTGGATAGCATGGACAAACTCACTAAACAGAGGAAATGATGCCCTGCCTGAGGACTGACCACCACGTCCACCTTTGCCTGTGGACACATTTGTTGCTGGCCCCCTTACACTGCCAAGGGAATGTCTGCCTCTCCTTGTTGTCCTCCCAGACATTATTGGGAGGGAGTGGGCGGTGCTTATAAGCAAATGTAAAAGAGAAGTTGAAATCTGTACGTAGATGCACTTTAATCAATGTAAAGAGCTGTTTGGTGCCCTTTAAATTTGAGTACTCACACTACACAGACACACTCCACAGATACAATATAATACACTGCAATATAATGCGCGAAGCGTACAGTGACGCACAGAACTATATGGTGTTAAACAGGCAATAATGCACACAGAAGTAAATGGCGTTAAACTGGCAGTAACGCACGCAAAACGATATGGCGTTAAACTGGCAGTAACACAAAACTATATGGCGTTAAACTTGTAGTAACCCACACAGAACTATATGGCGTTAAACTGGCAGTAACGCATGCAAAACTATATGGCGCTAAACTGGCAGTAACGCAGGCAATACGGTATGGCGTTAAACTGGCAGTAATGCACGCAAAACTATATGGCGTTAAACTGGCAGCAACGCACGCAATACGCTCACTACACTACACTGAAACTATATGAGCTGTCACTACTCTACACTAATACATGTATAAATGACATGGTCTCACTACACTACAGTGAAACTATGTGAGCTGTCCCTATTCTAGCTGCACACTATGCAAAGCTGAATGATGGTCCTCCTCACTACACTCACACTATCCCTAGACTGACACTAAGCTAATATTATACACTGACAGTTGAAATAAAAAAGCACAGTATAGCACACTAATAGCACTGAACAGAGCCCTGTTCTATCTCTCTCCATGCTGAAATCACACTGAAAATGGCTGCCATTGAAAGAATACTTTTATACTGTGGGGCGGAAATGAGCCATGATTGGATAAAGTCACAATGACAGTGTCCAATCATGACTCTGACAGTGCTCTGTGCCCTGATTGGCTGAAGCTTTCACTGCTTCAGCCAATCAGGGCTTGCAATGCACTGTTCAGCGCCGCAATGCATTGTGGTCGGTTCAGGGGGGCCGAACAAACGGTCGAACGACCCGTTTGTTCAGCTGTTTGTCCAACGACCGAACAGCAAAAGTTCGGCCCGAACTTATGCTCGGGCCGAACTGTTCCCCCATCCCTACTTATGATGTGTTTGGGGAGATTCAGTGTTCTGGCGCTCCTAAATAGTATCTCTGTTCTGCTCAGTGACTGGAACCAAGCAAGACAAGGATGCCAAAGTGCTACCACTCAAGTGTGGAAGGAAAATTGAGCGATTTCTCTCATACAGCCTTGAGGAGGGGGTAGGAGGGGGGGGACAGAAACAAGAGAAACCTGAATGTGTATGGCTAACCTTACTCACTCTACTATATCTATGGAGAACCAGCCGTGTGATCATGCAAAATAAAGTGTGTTAGCACTACAGAACACCCCCTCGCTCTTCATCCCCATAACATTGAGTCCTGGTTAATACTGATGCGGTACGGGATTCGCAGTTTAGCTAAGTTAATGACACCCCAAAAACGGGTCTCAAAACGCAGTGCGTTTTGCTGAATCGGATCACATGGGTGTCAACACCCATGCGATCCAATTCCAGCACGCCAAATTTAAGAAAAAGGTTGATGCACCTTTTTCGTGCAGGTGAACGATAAAAAATTAACAGGCTTAAATCGCACTGAAAAGAATCTTGTGATTTGAACAGGAATGTGGTGCAAATCACATGCGGTTTCCTGCACTGCAACAGTGTGAACCAAAGAACTGATAACAGTCAGCAGAAATAAAGAAGAGGAAGTATTCAGCTTGTTAGGTTTCTGGGAGAATCAACAATATTCTTTTTTTTTTTTTTTTTTTTTTTTTTACTGGAAGGGAGCAAATAATAGAAGTTCATTATTAAGCGTTACATATACTATCAGATTGTAAATCCTCTATTTTCCTGTGTTGAAAATACTGTTTGCAAAAGTAGACTAGAAACAGTTGGGCCCCTTTCTGCTGGATGGGTCCTAAGCTCTAAAGCCAGCCATAGACCGTTTAAATCTTGGGCACCAGCCTGTTGGATTTTTCATGCGATTATTGCCAGCTATGGACGCTACGAATAATCACTGTGTTCTCCCAGCAGGGACAGCTCCCCCTGCCCCCTCTCCAGGAAAACACAATAACTCTGACACTGTTGATGGGGGAAATCGATCAAATTTCTTCCTTGCAAGCCGTGGTTACAGGAGAGAAAAATCACATGATCTATGGCTGGTTTAACTCTCTTTCCACAGCTGAAGGTGATTGGAGGGCTTTTACATTTTATTGCTGCACTTTTGGGGTGTCGGGTGATAGATAGTAAGTGAAAATGTTGAGGAAAATCCTTAAAAATAGATGAACAACCACAGAGGCTCAAATGATCACTCTGAGGTTGATTTACTAAACCTCTGCATAGAAACCCGTCAGCTTCCGGGCTTTTTTGTCAAAAGCCTAATTAAACAAGCTGAAGTTAAAAGCTGATTGGCTACCATGCACAGCTGCACCAGATTTTGCACTTTCCAATTTTAGTAAATCAACCTCACAGTGTCAGAAAAATGTCATAGCTGCCCATTAATGCAGTTAAATGTTTTTGGCATTTGTGTCACTTGCTTATATCATTTTGTGCTAAAAGGAGCCATCCAGACATACCGGTGCATCTCATAAAATTAGAATATCATCAAAACGTTAATTTATTTCAGTAATTCAATTCAAAAAATGAAACTCATACTTTATATAGATGTGTTACACACAGAATGATATATTTCAAGCATTTCTTTCTTTTTACTTTTGATGATTATGGCTTACAGCTAGTAAGCAGGTGCCAAGTTCTGCTGGAAAATGAAATCAGCATCAAGTATGAAATAAAACACTTGCGCCTTGGAATGGAATATCCTTAAATATATGGACCTGCTGCTGTTCAGAATATCCCCACTAGATGGGGTATGCACACAAAGATAATAATGGATAAACAGAGCTGGCTCCTCCTAATTACTACAAGCTGATGGTAAATACCTGGGAATTGAGGATCTAAAGTATTCTAAATAAGTAATAGACCAGTGAATTTTTCCTTTCTTTCTTGGTTACCTATGTGCAAATATTTGATGAAGTGACAACAGTATTGGATATACAAAAATTCATAAATTTGATAAAGTGACAATAGTGCAATATAAACTGCATATTGTGATAATGGTGCAAATAGTCCTTTTTCTGTGCAAATGTGCCAGTTCTCCAAATCCCAGTGTTGTGATGATCCACTTCTTGGGAGTGATAGAGATTCAAAACTCACCGGATGGGTTGGACCCTTTTGCCATAGAGCAAACAGAGTCAATCTCTTTATAGGGACCTAACCCCGTACTCCGAACCTTGGTGCGTTGCGGTTTCCCCTCTGGGATAAAGATCCTCTGGCTAAGGCTCCTGGATTTCAAGGATGGATGATAGTATGCCCAGAATAAAAGAAAGATATATTGAATTTATTCTTCTCCTCAGTCTTCACGAGTTAATCGGGGGGCTTCAGTAACCAAAACTGCAGTGTTTATCCTCATGACACAACACAGGAAGCACCTACATGGTTAACAGAGGACGGAATTAAAATTAGACTTGAGAAACTTAACATTAATAAATCACCGGGACCAGATGGCTTGCATCCGAGGGTACTTAGGGAACTCAGTCAGGTGATTGCCAGACCGTTGTTCCTAATTTTTACAGACAGTCTGACTGGAATGGTACCAGCTGATTGGAGAAAAGCCAATGTAGCACCAATATTTAAAAAGGGCCCAAAAAACATCCCTGGGAATACAGACCAGTTAGCCTAACATCAATAGTATGTAAACTCTTGGAGGGGATGATAAGGGACTATATACAAGATTTTAGTAATAAGAATGATATCATTAGCAGTAATCAGCATGGATTCATGAAGAATCGTTCTTGCCAAACCAATCTATTAACCTTCTATGAGGAGGTGAGTTGCCATCTAGATAAAGGAAGGCCCGTAGACGTGGTGTATCTGGATTTTGCGAAAGCATTTGACACAGTTCCCCATAAACGTTTACTGTACAAAATAAGGTGCGTTGGCATGGACCATAGGGTGAGTACATGGATTGAAAACTGGCTACAAGGGCATGTTCAGAGGGTGGTGATAAATGGGGAGTACTCAGAATGGTCAGGGGTGGGTAGTGGGGTTCCCCAGGGTTCTGTGCTGGGACCAATCCTATTTAATTTGTTCATAAACGACCTGGAGGATGGGATAAACAGTTCAATCTCTGTATTTGCAGACGATACTAAGCTAAGCAGGGCAATAACTTCTCCGCACGATGTGGAAATCTTGCAAAAAGACCTGAACAAATTAATGGGGTGGGCGACAACATGGCAAATGAGGTTCAATGTAGAAAAATGTAAAATAATGCATTTGGGTGGCAAAAATATGAATGCAATCTATACACTGGGGGGAGAACCTCTGGGGGAATCTAGGATGGAAAAGGACCTGGGGGTCATAGTGGATGATAGGCTCAGCAATGGCATGCAATGCCAAGCTGCTGCTAATAAAGCAAACAGAATATTGGCATGCATTAAAAGGGGGATCAACTGCAGAGATAAAACGATAATTCTCCCGCTCTACAAGACTCTGGTCCGGCCGCACCTGGAGTATGCTGTCCAGTTCTGGGCACCAGTCCTCAGGAGGGACGTACTGGAAATGGAGCAAGTACAAAGAAGGGCAACAAAGCTAATAAAGGGTCTGGAGGATCTTAGTTATGAGGAAAGGTTGCGAGCACTGAACTTATTCTCTCTGGAGAAGAGACGCTTGAGAGGGGATATGATTTCAACTTACAAATACTGTACTGGTGACCCCACAATAGGGATAAAACTTTTTCGCAGAAGAGAGTTTAATAAGACTTGTGGCCACTCATTACAATTAGAAGAAAAGAGGTTTAACCTTAAACTACGTAGAGGGTTCTTTACTGTAAGAGCGGCAAGGATGTGGAATTCCCTTCCACAGGCGGTGGTCTCAGCGGGGAGCATTGATAGCTTCAAGAAACTATTAGATAATCACCTGAATTACCGCAATATACAGGGATATGTAATGTAATACTGACACATAATCACACACATAGGTTGGACTTGATGGACTTGTGTCTTTTTTCAACCTCACCTACTATGTAACTATGTAACTATAGGAAGCTCCTCATAGGGTAAAAAATCCTTCGATTTATTTCATTAAAAAATATATACTACAATTTACATCTTTAAAAAACCCCACTGCTGCTGTGTGAATGCATTCAATAGCCCATCTGTTAGATGGAGACATGACGGCAGTTCCACATTCAGCGTGCGTTCCAGTCTCCTGGCCGGAAGTGACGTGTGAGAAGAGAGTCATGTGACGTGTGAGAAGAGAGTCAACTGACGCGTTTCGTCATACAAGTGCGACGTTTTCAAAGCTTTGAAAATGGGCTGTTGAATGCATTCACACAGCAGCAATGGCGTTTTTTAAAGATGGAAATTGTAGTATATGTTTTTTAATGAAATAAATTGAAGGATTTTTTACCCTATGAGGAGCTTCCTATCTTTCTTTTACCAGTGAATAAGGAGGAGCCAGAGCTGTTTATCCATTATTATCTCAGCATCACCATAAAGCTGGTCAGCAGTGGGAAGCATGAAGTGCTCTAGAATTTCCTGGTAGAGGGCTGCGCTGACTTTGGACTTAATAAAACACAGTGGACAAACACCAGCAGATGACATGGCTACCCAAATCATCACTGACTGTGAAAACTTCACACTTTACCTCAGGCAACTTGGATTCTGTGCCTCTCTTTCTCCAGACTCTGGGACCTTGATTTCCAAATGAAATACAAAATTATCTACAGTCCGTGATGATTTGGGGAGCCATGTCATCTGCTGGTGTTGGTCCACTGTGTTTTATCAAGTCCAAAGTCAGCGCAGCCCTCTACCAGGATATTCTAGAGAACTTCATGCTTCCCTCTGCTGACCATCTTTATGGAGATGCGGATTTCATTTTCCAGCAGGACTTGGTATCTGTGGGGTATTGTCAAGAGGATTATAAGAGACACCAGACCCAACAATACAGAAAAGCTGAAGGCCGCTATAAAAGCAACCTGGGCTTCCATAACACCTCAGCAATGCCACAGGCTGATCGCCTCCATGCCACATCGCAATGATGCAGCAATTTATGAAAAAGGAGCCCCGACCAAGTATGAGTGCATACTATACTGTACATGGATATACTTTTCTGTAAGCCAACATTTTTGTATTAAAAATCCTTTTTTTTTTACTTGGTCTTATGTAATTGTCTAATTTTCTGAGATACAAAATTTGGGGTTTTCACTAGCTGTAAGCCATAATCATCTAAATTAAAAAGAAAGAAATGCTTGAAATATATCACTCTGTGTGTAATGCATCTATAGAAAATATATGAGTTTCACTTTTTGAATTGAATTATTGAAACAAATTAACGTTTTGATGATATTCTAATTTTATGAGATGCACCTCTAGATATTATTGCAAAATTTGACCAATCATATGACAGGTACATTGTGTAGTTGGATCCCGCAGAGATCAAATCAAACACTAGAGGGCAGCATTGACTCATAGGCAGTAATAGGTAGCTGACATACTACCTGAACAGTGGCTATGTACAGTTGGATAAAATTAGATGATCGTGTAAGAAGTCTGAATGCCATGATCTCATGTGCATAGCCTTTTTATGGTTCTCTCCATGTATAGCTCAAAATGCTAAATAAATGGAAAACTTTTAACATTTTAGCATAGCACACATTTTTTTGTCCCTTTATTATCCCTTGTTGGTATGACCTGCATACTTAAATGGAAACTCTTCTGTGTTCAGGCCCTTTCACACCTGTGTGTTGTGATAATGCACTGTAAAAAGCATGTCCTACTTGGGTTAAAAAATTCATTACAAAGCATGTACCGCAGTGCTGTATGTTGAGCTGCTATTGTATTTGCTGCAGTGTATTTGCATTGTAAGACACCACAGTGCAGAGATGTGAGCGATCTGAGCGATGTGGTGCATTGCGTTCAGAAAAGTATGGCATTCAGCATTTTTGTGGCCTATTCAAGACTGGGCTTCTTAACACAATGCATGTAAAACAAACAATAACACGTACCTTAGATTGTAAGCTCCTTGAGGGTAGGGACCAATGTGAATGTATATGTAAAGTGCTGAGTAAATTGACAGCGTTATATAAGTACCTTAAAATAATAATAATATGCATGCATTAAGGCAAAGCACAGGTGTTAATGGGCCCTTACAGTCTGCAGCAGAACATAAATTCTCACCTGCATTAATAAGCAGACAGGTAATTTCCACTGCGGTATTAGCATTTTTTATGGATCCCCAGAGGTCATCCCTGTTACTGTGGACCATTTAGATTGGGAACTGCAGGAAGGGTGTTGGTAAGGACACATCCATCATGACAATTAATGAGGCCCCCCAGGCTCTCCCACCCCTCCCTGTGTCCACTCAGCTGTGACAATGGAAAAGAAAGAGGTGAAGAAGGGTCCTCTACTGCTCCTTTGATGTCCTCTGAGGATATCAGTACTTTGTCCCTTTCAGTATAAGAAGATTAGAGGCCTTTAATTTCTCCTATCCCACATGACCAAAGGGAGGTACCCAGCACAATGCCAGACAAATTGGAAAATTCAGTATTTAACCACTTCAATACCAGGCACTTATACACCTTCCTGCCCAAGCCAATTTTTAGCTTTCAGCGCTGTCGCAAATTGGATGCTATACTGTACCCAAACAATTTTTTTATTATTTTGTTCCCACAAATAGAGCTTTCTTTTGGTGGTATTTGATCACCTCTGTGATTTTTATTTCTTGTGCAACAAATAATAAAAGACCGAAAATTTTGAAGAAAAAAAAAAGTTTTTCTTTGTTTCTGTTAAATTTTTTTGTAAATAAGTACGTTTTCTTCTTCAATGATGGGCACTGATATGGCTGCACTGACGGGCACTGATAAGATGGCACCAATGAGGTGGCACTGATGGGCACTGATGATGGGCACTGATAGGTGGCACTGGTATGCGTCACTGATGGGCACTCATAGGCGGTACTTATGGGTGGCACTGATAGATGGGCACTGATGGACACTGATGGGTGGCACTGATGACACTCATGGGTGGCATTGCTGGGCATCACTGATTTTTATTGTGCCATAGAGGTGCCAGTCAGTGCCCATTTGTGGACACTGATTGGCATATGTTGGGCATTCATTTTCACATGTGGATGGCCATGAGGGATGTACCTGGCCATCCACATGTTAGGAGCTTCCCTGTTGGTCCTGGTGTCTTCCCTGGTGGTCTAGTGTGGGCATCCGAGGGGGGGCTGCGCTGATAGAGTTGCCACCTCATCCCTTTAAACCTGAACACATATGAATTACACAGGTTCTGAGGCTAATTAAATGCAGATAAGGCACCAAGTGAGTTTAATTACCACCTTAATCAGCCACAGAACCTGTGTAATTCATATGTGTTCAGGTTTAAAGGGATGAGGTGGCAACTATATGCACTGATAAACAATCAGCACAAACCCCCCCTGTCAGGAGAGCTGCCGATCAGCTCTCCTCTACTCGCGTCTGTCAGACGCGAGTGTGGAAAAGCCGATCAACAGCTCTTCCTGTTTACATCGTGATCAGCCGTGATTGAACACGGCTGATCCCGTGGTAAAGAGCCTCCGCCGGAGACTGACACACCGCACCACCGATCGCCGCGATGCATGCCCCTACAGCGGTGGCTGCTATCCTGCAGGACGTCATACATAGTTGCCAACAGTCCCGATTTTCCCGGGACAATCCCGATTTTGGGACCCTCATCCCGATTTAATCTTGTCCCGAGTGTTTTCCCGAATTTTTGGGTTTGTACCAAGAAAATCGCGAGTGTTTTTCTCAAAAAACGGCAACGGCTCCACGAAAATGGCTGCCGTCGCCTCCACGAGTCAGTCAATGAGTTGTTTCCCCTTGTGTTCAGTGCAGGGGAGAGGGGCAGCCAATCGGCTTCTCTCTTCAGTGTACAAAGAGAAAATTCTATTGTACACTGAAGCCTATTGGCTACAGGGATTGGCGACCCCTCCTACCTCTCCACTGAACACAAGGAAATGTTCAGTCGCCGCCGGCGCCAACCCCGTGTGTGACAGTGTCTCGTCTATCTGGGATAGACGAGAAGAGAGGGGGGCCGCGCGTGACATGAGAGAGAGAACTTACTACACCCGCTTCCTGCGCTACTCTGCATACTAGCTAGTAAGATGCTGGTGATGTGTCCCTGATGTGCCCCGATCATGTGCCCCATGCCCTAATGTGCCCTGTGCCCTAATGTGCTATGTGCCCTGATGTGCCCTAATGTGCCATGTGCAATGTGCTATGTGCCCTGATGTGCTATGTGCCCCGATGAGCCCCATAATGTGCCATGTGCCATAATGTGCCCTGATGTGCTATGTGCCCTGACATGCCCCATGCCCTGATGTGCTATGTGCCCCGATGTGCCCCATAATGTGCCCCATAATTTGCCATGTGCCCTGATGTGCCCCGTGCCCTGATGTGCCATGTGCCCTGACGTGCCATGTGCCCTGATGTGCTATGTGCCCTGTCGTGCCCCGTGCCCTGATGTGCTATATGCCCTGATGTGCGCTGTGCCCTGATGTGCCCCATAATGTGCCATGTGCCCTGATGTACCATAATGTTCCCTGATGTGCCATAATGTGCCCTGATGTGCCCCGTGCCCTGATGTGCTATGTGCCCTGATGTGCCCCGTGCCCTGATGTGCCCCATAATGTGCCATGTGCCCTGATGTGCCATAATGTGCCCTGATGTGCCATAATGTGCCCTGATGTGCCCCGTGCCCTGATGTGCTATGTGCCCCATAATGTGCCATGTGCCCTGATGTGCCCCGTGCCCTGATGTGCTAAATGCGCTGATGTGCTATGTGCCCTGATGTGCCCCGTGCCCTGTTGTGCCCCATAATGTGCCATGTGCCCTGATGTGCCATAATGTGCCCTGATGTGCCCCATGCCCTGATGTTTTTTATGCCCTGATGTGCTATGTGCCCTGATGTGCTATGTGCCCTGATGTGCTGTGCCCCGATCTCCTATGCCCTGATGTGCCCCGTGACCTGATGTGCCTTGTGGCCCCGTGCCCCATGCCCTGATGTGCCCCGATGTCCTGTGCCTCAATGTCGTGTGCCCTGATGTACTGTGACCTGTGCCCTGATGTCCTGTGCCCTGATGTGCTGTACCCTGATGTGCTGGGCTCTGTACTCTGATGTGTTGTGCCCTGATGTGCCCTATACGCTGATGTGCTGGGCTCTGTACCCTGATGTGTTGTGCCTTGTGCCCTGATGTGGACTGATGTACTGTGCCCTGATGTACCGTACCCTGATGTGTTGTGCCCTGGGCCGGTCTGGATGAAGTCCAGGGCCACATTTTTGTCCCAGTCCAGCCCTGGCCCCTTCCCCCCATATCACCACCATACCTGCCCCCCCTCCCCCATGTCATCACCATACCTGTTCCCCCCATTTCACCATTATACCTGCACCCCCTCCCCCCATATCACCACCATACCTGCAGCCCCCTCCCCCCCATGTCACCACTATACCTGCCTCCCTCCCCCATGTCATCACCATACCTGTTCCCCCTCATGTCACCACAATACCTGCACCCCCTCCCCCATGTCAACACCATGCCTGCACCCGCCTCCTCCCATGACAACACCATGCCTGCATCCCCCTCCCCCATGCCTGCACCCCCTCCGGCCTAGTCACCACCATGCCTGCACCCCCTCCGGCCTAGTCACCACCATGCCTGCACCCCCTCCGGCCTAGTCACCACCATGCCTGCACCCCCTACGGCCTAGTCACCACCATGCCTGCACCCCCCCAGGTCACCATCATGTCTGCACCCCCAAATCACCACCCTGTCTCCACCCTTCCCCAAGTCAGCCTGTAACACCCCAAGTCACCATGCCTCCACCCACACACCTCTCTCCCCTTGTCATCAGGAGATGTAGCTAGACTGTAGCCAACACTCCATCTGCAGCCAACACTCCGCTGGGGACACCTGATGTAAGAGGCACTCCGCTGGGGACACCTGATATAAGAGGTACTGTACTGGGAATGCCTGATGGAAGGAGGCACTCTGCTGGGGCACCTGATGCAAGGACAGACTCTGTTGGGCGCACCTGATGTAAGGACAGACTCTGCTGGGAGAACCTGATGGCAGGTGACGTAGCAGATGACACGCTCAGTGGTCCCACTGATTATGGTGGTGATTATGCATTACGGTGAGTTGAATGATTTCATTTTATATTACAATGTAATAATAGAAATAATGCTCTTCAATCATCCTGACAACACCATAACAACCATGGTGCCAGGATGATTGAAGCGCCAACACCAGGTGTTTGGAGTATCTTTATTTGCTGATGGTTAAACTCTGGAATACACATTGCTATTGTGGTGTAGGATCTGGGTCTGCTGTCCCCCCATCCCTCTACCCCCCTTTCCCCCCTTCCCTCTGCATGCCTCATTCATCTCAGACTCTAACCACACCCCATTTTAGCCACGCCCATGTAAGCCACGCCCACTATTTCACACAAACCAAGCCCATTTCTTTGCACGGCACGCTCAGCGTGCCACAAATTTTAATTTTTTTCTATGCCACGCCTACTAACGCATGCCCCACCCCCTAATTATAGGATGACTCCGCCTACCGCCAAAAAAGTGTCCCGAAATTTTTTTTTCCAATGTTGGCAACTATGGTCATATAATGCCCAGTCAGGATAACTGAACCACCGCCCGGCCGTCATTCTGCTAGTGGTTAAATGACATTTATTGAGCCCTGCTGTAAAACTAGAAAATTAAAAGCTACTTGATGAACTTCAAAACTTTCTCAAATATAAAAAAGTATATATCCTGCCTGAATTTATGATTAAATGCAGCATTAAGCCTTGGTTCAAATTGCAGCGATTTGCCAAATCGCATGTCAAATCGGCGGCTATTTCAAATCGGTGGTGCCGCACTGATTCCCAAAAGTAGCTTCTGTACTACTTTTGGCAACTTTGGGGTGTGATTTCAATAGACATCTGTGCAGCAACCTGCACAGATGTCTCTGAAATCGCCCCCGAAGTTGGGACTAGCATGCGGGAATGAAATCACGTGAGTTCAGCTGTCAGTGTGAACATAGACTTAAAGCCATTTTTTTTTTTTTAATCTACAGCTTTCAAAAAACAATGCATGGAGACAGCGGTGCTATAAAAGGTTAGGTGCTCCCTGTTATGGGTGACAATGTTTTGTTCCTGTCTCCCAATTGCTCTCCAGTGTTGTCACTCAGGTTATTTACTAAAAAACTGAAGAGTGCAAAATCTGGTGCATCTCTGCATAGAAATCAATCAGCTTTCAGGTGAACAACCTGAAGTTAGAAGCTGATTGGCTACCATACTCCTATGACATGTGCCTTCAGTCAAGACTATAAATAGCCATGATCAAATATGATCCACCATTGTTAGCATCAGGAAGCCTACCCTGACTAATGATATGCAGCTGCAGCTGGAGCAGGTGCATGTAGACCAGAAGTGGCTACATAAAGGCTAGAGGAGACCAGCAACATTGAGATAAACAAAGAATTAAAAAGGTGCAAAAAAAAAAATATGGCAAGCACCTATGGTGTGCAGTGGAAACTAAATGTCACCCAGTTAGGGTTTAGATCTACTGGAATATACCACCATATAATAGGGCCTAAGGCATTAGGCGTAGGTCAGTGTACTCCTGAATATAAGCGCTGGCTTATCCAGATGATACCAATTAGTCAAAGGAGAAATGGAGAAAAGTGCTGGAAGGGGCTACAGGTGCAGGTTCTCACAGGGAGGAATGATAGTGATTGGGATTGGTTTTTAACTTGTCCAATCCTCTGCTCATGCTAAGATTACCTGCAGACAGGTGTGGGTCTCCTAGACCTAGATGGTAAGACCTCTTTCACACTGCCGACGCCTGGGCGTCAGTGGCAGAGCGGCGCTATCTTTAGCGTTGTTTTAGCAGCGCTATTCGGCCGCTAGCGGGGAAGTTTTAACCGCTCCAAAGAAGCTGTTGGCAGGACTTTTTGTGACACCCTGCCAGCACACCGATCCAGTGTGAAAGCCCTCGGGATTTCACACTGGAGTGAATGGAGCCGCTTTTTTCTTTTACAAAGGCTTTTATTGATAATCATAGCAATTTCACAGTTTAACAGTGTAGATAATGCATCATGAATAAACTTAACATAAAGTTTAGCATCTTATAAATAAAATAAGTATGCAAGTAAATCAAAGAAAAACAAAACAATAAGAATATAACAGAGGCTGAAAACAGTTTTGAGAGGGAGGTTAAAGTAGAGCTAGGGGCAGAGATTAGTTAAGAAGGAAGGAATAAAGAATAGGGGGAAAGGAGAGAAGAGGAAGAAAGGGGGGAGGGTGGGTCCTCGCGGTGGGGAGCAAGAGTGCATTAAATCCGAAAAAGGGTGGTATCAAATCTGGTGGGTTTGGTATATTCGACCCATGGCCTCCATACCTTCAGGAACTTATCATGAGTGTCTGAAAGGACAGCAGTCAGCTTTTCATTAACCATTATATCGTCCATGCGATTCTTAACCGCCTCAAAACTTAGTGTCTGTGTCTTCCATGCCCTAGCTATCGTTAGTTTGGTTGCAATAAAGAGATGCAGAGCCAGCTGGCGCTCCGGGCGAAGCAGCTCCGCGATTGGGTTGCAGAGAAGTGCCTCGAACGGATCCTTTTTGAGGTCAGCATGGAGTATGTTTCGGAGGAGGGAGTAAACTTTAATCCATAACCTGCGTACCCTCGGACAGGTCCACCAGTTGTGTGACATTGTGCCCTCCTGGGAGCACCCTCGGAAGCACAAGGGAGAGTAGGCTGGGATGAACCGGGCCAGTCTAGCAGGTGTGTAGTACCACCTGTAAAGTACCTTACAGGCATTTTCTAAAAAGATGACATTCCTTGAGCATTTGGATATTGCTAAAGTCATGACCTGCCAGTCCTCCGGATCAAGCTGTTTTCCCAGTTCCCTTTCCCATTGAATGTGACAGAGCCGTGTCGGTGTTTTTTTAGAGGTAATAATAGAGGAATAGATCAGTGATATTAAACCCGAGGTTTGGGGTCTTGCTCTGCAGAAGTTCTCGAAGGGGGTCAAAATATAAGGGGTCGGTTGAGAAAGTGACGAATCTGTAGGTAGTTGTAGTGTTTGCGTAACGGGATATCGTGAGAGAGCGTAGAGCCTCGAATGATATTATCCTGGTGGGGGTGAAAAAAGAGTGAATGTCCGTGAATCCGTTTGTCTTCCACCAGGAGAACTGCTGGGGATTTTCGCAGCCTGGTGGGAACAATGGGCACTGGAGAAGTTGAAGTAGGGGTAGATGAGGAGAAATCAGGCCGGCCGAATACTTTACCGAGTCCCACATGCGAAGGGAATGGGCCAGACATGGCCCCGTCACGAGAGGGCGATGTGTGGGAGGGAGCCAGGGCAATGAGGAGATGGGTGTTGGGTGTGAATCCACTAGGTCCATAGTGGCCCATAGCGGCATTTGGTGTTGTGCATGGAGTTGAGATAACGGGGCTATGTTTGCAGCTATATAGTAGGTTTGTAGGTTAGGGACTGAAAGTCCACCATTGATTCTGCGGGCATATAGTATTTGCTTATTGATCCTGGGGCAGGTAGAACCCCAGACAAATTTCAGGATTTTGCGCTGATGTATTCGTAGGATATGCGGCGGGATCAGGACCGGTAGGACTCTAAAGAAGTAGAGTAATTTCGGGAGGTATG
The DNA here is from genome assembly GCF_042186555.1 of Aquarana catesbeiana. Taxonomy (NCBI): domain Eukaryota; kingdom Metazoa; phylum Chordata; class Amphibia; order Anura; family Ranidae; genus Aquarana; species Aquarana catesbeiana. Next base: position 617,353,584 of record NC_133326.1, read on the forward strand.
TCATACGAATTGCCACGATCCTGCCGAACCAGGATAATGGGAGATGAGTCCAGGAGGACAACATGTCCATCAGCTTCTTAAGTATAGGAGGAAAATTTCCCTTATAGAGTCCCTCGTAGGTTGGGGTGAGCCGGATCCCCAGGTAGGCTAATGAGGTCAGCCATTGGAACGTGAAGGTGTTTTTTAAGGTTATCAAGTCTGAGGACCGAAGATTGATTGACATGGCTTTTGATTTGGTGGGTTTAACGGACAAGCCAGAAAGGGAGGCGAAAGAGTCTAGTAAAGAGAACAGGTTAGGTAGGGTGATTCTAGGGTTTGTTAGGGTTAGGAGAATATCATCTGCGAACAGTGATATCTTATGGAGTGTCCCTGCTATCTCAACACCAGTTATGTCTGGGTGGGATCGGATCGCCTCTGCCAACGGTTCCATGGCCAAAATAAATAGGAGTGGGGAGAGTGGGCAGCCTTGTCGAGTCCCCCTCCTGATGGAAATGGAACTGATTCGAAACCATAGTATTTGACCTTAGCCTGGGGGAATCATATAGTGCCATTACCCATTGCAAGAATGACGATCCGAAGCCATAGTGGCTGAGTACCTTCGTCAGGTAAGGCCAGGACAAAGTGTCAAAGGCCTTGTTCATGTCAAGAGACAGTAACATAGTTGCTATAGACCGGCTATGGGCTGTGTGCTGAAGTTGTATTAAACGTCTAATAGCGTCTCCTGCTTGTCTCCCCGGAACAAACCCCACCTGGTCCTTTTTGACCAGGCGTGGTAGGAAGGAGTTTAAACGATTGGCCAGGATCTTGGTCAGTATTTTAATGTCTACATTAATAAGTGAGATGGGCCTAAAATTGGTCCAAGACGAGTGGTCACGGTCTGGTTTTGGAATCATAACAATATTGGTGGTTAAAAGGTTAGGGGTGAGTGCATGGCCATCTTTTACCGCATTGAACATAGTCGTTAAATGGGGGGCTAAGACGTCTGCTAACTTCCTATAGTAAAGGGCCGTGAAGCCATCCGGGCCTGGACGTTTGCCTACTTTTAGTTCTTTTATACCCTGTAATACTTCCGTTAACTGAATATCTCGATCCATTAACGATGCGTGTGTGTCGAACAGCTTAGACAATGTCAGTCCTGTAAGGAAGGATGTCAGGTCTTGAGTAGGAGGCTGAGTGGGGGCCTTGTAGAGGGTGGTGAGGCGGTACCTAAATTCTTCCAGCACTTTCAACGGGTTACCTGTGAGGACATTATGTCTAGTGCGGAGGGTGATAGGGTTGTGTTTCGGGGTAAAGGTGCGCAGCCTATTGGCCAGCATTGAGTTGGGTCTGTTTGCCTTGGTGTACCATTTCTGGCAGGCCCAGCGTAATGTACGTTCTGCCTCTTCATTGAGGCATAGGTCGAGTTCTGTACGCGCCCCATCTAATAGTTTACGATTAGCCGGAGTAGGGGACTGTTTAAAAATTGTGGATAGGGATTCTAGGCGCGCTTCTAAAGAGTTCCGCATTGCTATGCCTTCTCGTTTGCGTTTTGCTGCCAGCTGAATTATATGCCCCCTGAGTACCGCTTTGTATGCTTCCCAGAGAGTCACCTTGGAGGAAACCGACCCAGCATTAAGCCTGAAATATTCCACTGAGGCTTGAGTAATATCGGTGAGAACTTCCTTAAAAGATAAGAGAGAGTCATTTATAGTCCAAGGGGAATATTGGGGTTTGCTGAGCAGTGAGTGGCATATAACCAAAAACAGGGTCGTGGTCTGTCCAAGGAGCTGCTAAAATGGAAGCAGACACAACCAGGGGGAGATGTTTCCTCAGAACAAGCATATGGTCAATTCTGGAATGGGAATGATGAGGATGGGAGTAATAGGTGTAGTCCCTGCCAATGGGGTGTAGCTCCCTCCAGATATCTACCAGGTCACGACTTTGTAAAGAATACGTGAATTGTTTTGCATCGGGTGATGGGGCTTTGTGTTCCGAGGGGTATTTATCCAGAGCAGGGTTCAGCGTAATATTGGAGTCTCCCGCTAAGAGGAGAGTGCCTCTCTGGTGGGACTGCAACAGGGAGCAGATATGGGAGAGGAAGGGTCCCGGGTTATTATTTGGAGCATAATATGTTAGGATGGTGACCTCCTTGTCCTGAATAGTGCCTTGTAGTAAAAGGTACCTACCATCCGGGTCAGCAATCTCTCTACTGCAACTGAAGGGGACCAACTTGTGTATGGCAATCAAAACGTCCTTCTGTTTAGTCGGGCCATTAGCCAGAAAAACTTGAAGGTACATGGCATCGAAGTATTTAGGACAAGAAGAAGATGAGAAATGGGTCTCCTGTAGGCATGCTATGTTCACTTTCTGTTGCTTAAGATATTTAAAAACTTTAACCCTTTTCTGAGGGGAGTTCATTCCCTGCACATTCAGGGATAACCAATTAAGTGTCATGGTACATGGGAAGTTAGCCATAAAACTACTTTACTCACCCACCGCGAGGACCTGAAAAGGGGAAAAGGGAGGTAGAGAGGGAGTGAAACAAAGAAAAGAACAAGGTAGAAAGGCATACTGTAGTACATATAATAGCCAGTAAAAAATTGTAGCATATTGTACTGAAAAAGTATGAGTGCAACTGGTTGTGAGTCTAAAGGCCCACAGGGGGGTTGAATGTTGGTCGGGACTAATGTCCGAACCAAGAGCCAACTCATGGGGGGAGCAGTGATCCAACGGAACCGCTCGGCATTGTTATATAGTAAAATTAACTTTAAATCTTTAAGCACAAGACTTGGTGCACCGCTTAAGGCACTAAAGAGGAACACAAACATCCTGAAATATGTGGTTGCCTTTTATTTTAGGTCTCTCTGTCGCCCTGGGTTCCCCTCCACTGTCGAGGGGGCCCATGGCGAGCGAGCGACCAAAATGACATTGAGGTAGTCCCATATGGCTACCAAATATATAGAGAGGGAGAGGCAATCTGAAAAAAAAATAAAAATAAATAAATAATAAAATAAAATGTAACTCACAACACTAACAGGGTGAGAAAATATAACAACATATTTTGAAACCCACCCGCCTCCCCGCAGGGATGGGAAACTGCTGTCAGCAGTCTGCAGCATATTGATGGCTGCCTGAGAACCAGCATGTTTGCATCAGAAAAAAAAAAAAAACCTCGACAAAGCAGGAAAAAATAGAGTAGAATCTGTCAAAATTCTATTATCCCGCTGTGTAACAGGGTGTGAGTGTACCCCGCTACGGAGGCAGCAGTAAGCAGTCAGCTGAACACTCCGCGGCCGCCACGTAAGACCCCTGTAAGGGGGGCCAAAGTGACATGCCTTATTGAGTGCTCAATGTCTTGCCTGGGTGAGGCCGACATGTCCCGGAGGCACCATCTCGCAGTTGGAGCGCCTCAGGGGGGGCCCAGTCCTGTGAAGTTCTTGCAAGAAATTGAGTGTCAGATCGGGTTCAATTGAACGGAAAAAACTAGCATCTGTGAGGTCAGTTCTGCCTATTACCAATTCAGTAACAACATGCTGGGTATCAGCGGGTGCTAGACATAATGTAAGTCCATCAACTTGAGAGGTTATATGCCATCAGCCCTTAGGGCCTGCCATGAACCTTTGGGCCTGCAGGTCTCGCAAGGCCTGTGATCCGGGTTGAGACCGTTGGAGGGGCTGAGGGGTCCGGCGAGGAGGCTGGAAGGATCTGGGCCGGGAGGAAGAAGAGGGTTCATCTCCCTGGGAACGTGGTATATCCAGCTGCAGTTCCTGAAAATGTCGTTTCAGGTCGTTTCAGGTCAGAGGGGGAGGATGCGTGGAACTGGCGACCGAGATGCGAAAATGAGAGCTTAAAAGGGAACCCCCATCTATATTTGATCCCTTGGGTCTGCAGGATCTGGAGGTAGGGATTCAGTCCTCTTCTCCTTGCAATGGTTGCTGGAGAGAGATCCGCAAAAAGCTGAAGGGGGTTACCCTGGAAAGAGAGGTCTTGCTCCGTGCCGCTTGGAGGAGCCGCTCCTTGGTGCGGTAAAAATGGAACTTGATGATGACATCTCTTGGGGGGCCCTCTGATGGTTTGGGTGCTAGGGATCTGTGTATACGGTCAAATTTCAGTCTCTCCAGGGGTATCTCAGGTGCCAGCTCCTGAAAAAAGGCTGTTGCCATACCCTGCAAATCAGTGATTTGTTCTGGGATTCCACGGATACGGAGATTATCCCTGCGGGCCCTATTTTCAGCATCTTCTAGCTTGTCTTGCAGGGACTCCAACTCTGCAGACAATTTATCCACCTCTTCTTCATGGCCTTCAAGCACAGTGGTTGCTAAGTCCATTCTTTGCTCTAACTGGTTAGTGCGGTGGCCTATCTCTTTAAGTCCTTTTACAAGGTCAGAGGAGAGCTTGCGTGAGGCCTGTGTGATTTCATCTCTAACAATGGAGCGAAATTTGTTCAGCAGGGCAGAGTCTGCATGCAGGGGACTTACCAGGTCCGTAGGGAAATGGTGCAGGCTATCGGCTGGGGAGGCAGGGTCCGCTGCCAAGTGTTGTGAGGAGTCATCCGGCTCCGGTGGATTTGGAGCCACTGCCCTTTTCCACTTCCCTGTGGCCAGAGCTGATTTGGGCTGTGTGTTACACTTGTGACGGTTCTTCGTTGAGCGGTACATAACCGCCGGATGCCTGATGTGTTCCGGAGCTGCGGGAGGCTTTCAGTGTGTGCCGGGTGCGGATTGTGCTATGCTAGCCGAGGTTTGCCATTCCGTTGGCGCGGAGCAGGGGAATCAGGCAGCCATTTTCCCTGTTCACGCGCATGCACCCCCCTAGGGCTGCAATTTCAGCTTTTGTTACAGGGTAAAATCAATCTGTCCATCCCTGGGGGTCACAGCCTGGCCAGCCAGAGTGCTCCAGCCTCCAGGGGCAGCTTACTGGTCTCAGGGGAATCAGAATGGTGAGTCCTGGGTATAGCAAGATGGCCGCCGGGTGGAGCAAGATGGCCGCTGTTCACAGGGCCGGAGCTGTTTTTTCGCCTGCAGGCTGCCTTGGAAGGGTGTCAGTGTGTGTCCCAGGTGGTGGGTGGTCTCCGGTTGCCGTGGGGAGGAATAGCCGTGGATAGGGAGGTCTGGGAAGCCATGATTAGGCTCCAGCAACGCGGCCGGGTGCAGCAAGATGGCCACCGTTCACAGTGCCAGAGACGTTTTTCTGCTTTCAAGCCACTGTAGAGGGGCGTCAGTGGGTGCCACGGGTGGCGGGTGGTCTCCGGTGTCCGTGTGGAGGATGAGCCGCTTAAAGGGAGGTCTGGGGGGCCAGGATTCGGCGCCGGGACCACGGCCGGGTGTAGCAAGATGGCCGCCGCTCCCGGGGCTAGGCCATAGCCACAGCCTGTCCTCCAGGCGGCCTCGAACACAGTAGAAAGCCGCAATACAGGCTCGAGCGGCTCGCTGGCTGTCTGGTTAGCCCTGTATGCCTTGTGGGGAGCAGGATTGCCTTGCTGGAGGAAGGATGGCAAGGATTCTGCAGGGGGATTACAGGACCTCTGCAGCAGCACGTCCTACTCGGATCCCGGTCAGGCCACGCCCCCGACTGCTGCTGAGCTGCTTTTTTCAGGCGCTATGCAGGCGCTATTTTTAGTCTTCCTAATCTGCCTCTTCCTATTCCGCGGCGCTGTTCCTTCGCTTCCTCCTCTTCGGCAAGCTGCCCTGTTGTCTTCTGGGACATGTGTGTGTCCCAGAAAACAACAGGACCGTTAACAAAGTGTTGCGCGACTCGCGCATGCGCAGTAGGAAACGGGCAGTGGAGCCTTGCGGCTTAGTTAGGATGGCGGCGCCAGCACCCGACATCGCGGGCTCGCTGGACAGGTAAATGCCCTTATTAAAAGTCAGCAGCTACAGTGTTTGTAGTTGCTGACTTAAAAAAAAAAAAAACGGCCGGACCTCCGCTTTAATTAGCACTACTGAAGTCCCTCCTATTTTTAGGAAAGGTTCCTGTACTACTTCAAGGCAACTTATATCTGACTTGTACCCATAGACTTTAATGGAAGTTGCCTCCAAGTCGGATCCGCGTCTATATTGATGTGATTTGGATCTAACATTAAAGGAAGATTACCCAGGCATTCCCTGAAAGTTGACCAATCACAGCTGATCGCGTGAACCAGGAAGTGCCGGTAAACGGCTTTCCTTGGTTTGCGCTGACAGGGAGAGCTGATCGGCGGCTCTCCCTGTCAAAGGGGGGGGGTCTGTGCTGATAATCAGCACATTGATTATCAGCACAGCCCCATCAGATGTGCCACCACAGCTACCAGTCAGTGCCCATAAGCTGTCAGTCAGTGCCCCATAAAAAGACAGATGACAGTGCCAATTAGTGCCCATCACAGTGCAAATCGGTGCCCAGCAGTAAAACCTGTCAGTACTTCATCATCAGTGCCAATCAGTACCGCCTATCAGTGCAGCCAGTCAGTGTCCATCACAGCCGCCAGTCAGTGCCCATCACAGCCGCCTATCAGTGCCCATCAGTGCTGCATATCAGTGCCACCTATTGGTGCCCATCACTGCCCATCAATTCTACATATCCGTGCCTCATCAGTGCCACCTTATCAGTGCCGTCTCATCTGTGTATGTCAGTGAAGGAGAAAACAAAATTTTATAACCGTAATGTTTAGCAAAAAATAAAAACCGCAGAGGTGATCAAACGCCACCAAAAGAAAGCTCTATTTGTGGGAACAAAATGATAAAAATTTTGTTTGGGTACAGTGTAGCATGGCTGCGCAATTATCATTCAAAGTGCGACAACTCTGAAAAGCTGAAAATTGTCCTGGGTGGAAAGGGGCAAAAGTGCCTAGTATTGAAGTGGTTAGGGGGTTGTAAAAAATTTTCTTAATGCATTCTATGCATTAAGGTAAAAAGCCTACTGTGTGCAGCAGCCTTCCCAGGAGCAGCAAAGAGGGACTCGAGAAGAGGAGGCTCTGGGCTGCCCTGTGAAAAACCACTGCACATAGGAGGTGACTTTCCAAAACTTTAAATACTTTCAAATAACATTCAAATGTACTGAGAATTTTTATAAACATTTTTGAAAATCTACCAGTGTATACCCAGCTTAAAGTGTTTGTTGCCCCGACGCTTCATATTCCTGATATGTGGTCTTCTTTTGTTTATAGCGCAAAATCATCAAATACCACCAAAAGAAAGCTCTAGTTGTGGGGAAAAAATTAATCAAAATTTCATTTCAGTACGTTGTCGCACGACCCCGCAATTGTCATTCAAAATGTTACATCGCTGAAAGCTGAAAATTGGCCTGGGTAGGAAGGGGGTGAAAATTCCCGGTATTGAAGTGGTTAAAGGGTAAGTTCCTTTTTTTTTTCCTTCTAAATTCCAGCCCCCCTATGTACCAATATAGCATTCATGTACTTTTTTTGCAAAAATATCAAAGCTTTCCATTAAATCTACAGACACTTACTTCACTTGTCCTCATCCATGTTTCACCTTTTTCTTACATATTATTCACATATTTTTATACATTTTTTTCAGAACACTATATTTGCAATCATCCCCACACATGTGGAATGTTTTGTGACGATCGGGCATTGCTATATGGATGTTTTTTTTGGCCGGGGTGGGGTTCCTTGCCTCAGCTCCGGAACAGACAACCAGTTTGGGGTTCCATTTTTTTTTCTATTACAAGGGATGTAAACATCCCTTGTAATAGAAAAAAAAGCATGGCAGGACCTCTTAAATAAGATATCTGGGGTCAAAAAGACCTCAGATCTCATATTTACACTAAAATGCAATCAAAAAAAATTTGTAATTTAAAAAAAAAATGTCCCTTTTAAGAGCATTGGGTGGAAGTGACGTTTTGACATCGCTTCCGCCCTGTAATGATATGGAGAGGGGTGGGCTAGGGAGAAGATATGATCGCCTCCGCCGCTACCGATGGCTTCGGAGAGCGGCGGGAGGAGGGGGGCCTCTCCCGCTGCCGATAAAAGTGATCTTGCGGTGAATCCGCTGCAGAGATCACTTTTATCTTGAAGTGTATCGCCCACTGAAGAAGAGGATGCCGGGGTTATGGTAGCTAGCTGCTACCATAACAATGGTATTCCTCTTCAAAGTAGCGACGTAAAATGACAACGGCGATCCGTAAATGGTTAATGTGTATGTGTATCTTCCTCTGTTTTTACAGCAGCTCTGTTACATATAGTGTACCAATGCCTGTTAATAGGAACTATCTTGTACTATATTTACAATTAATCATGCTCAAGATTGATGTAGCACCCTCTACCATAGGTAGGTGCTAGAGTGAGGATTTTTTGGTAAGGAACTGTCAGTACAGGTAAATTTTGGCAGGCCTATGCTTCAGGCTAGGCCTGTTTGTTTTGACCTGGGGGCAGGGAGTGGTTAGTGTAGCAGTGGGTGTGACCACCTGTGCTTCAGTGCTTGGATGCCTCCCCTGCTTCCAGGAAAGAATGTTTTGGAAGAGGGGCAGGGCCTAGAACTGGAGTGGCAGACAGCTCATGTGAGGAGCCCTGACCAATCCCCAACTGGAATTGGCAGGGGGCAGGCCTCCCATATAAGCTGAGGTAACAGGCCACTGGGAGAAGTTGTCGGCCGGGAGAAGTGGAGAATGGAGTACTAGACAGCAGCAGGAGGGCACCCCCATCTGGGGGGGGGGGGTGAACGCCGATCATGGGAGGAGGCCCGGGAGAGCTGTGAGGGAACTTCACCCTTACACAGTCATGGGTGAAGTTCTCATCTTTACACGGTCATTGATGAGGAGTTCCTGGAGCAGTGGGGCAGGAGGAGCGGTTTGAAACGTACGGTCCAGTTAACTTCTCCATCATGGACTCGGGACAGAGAAAGGTCTGTACCACAGTGGAGAGCTGGATGTGGAGACATGCCAGGAAGTCTGGAAGGGAACTTCATCCTTACACGGTCATGGATGAAGTCCTCATCTTTACACGGTCATTGATGAGGAGTCCTGGAACAGAGGACAGGACTGTGCGGAATAGTGTCAAATCGATGTGGCTCGAGGGCGCAGGATTTGCAGGCTGGACTAGCTGGGAACAGTAGTCCACCGTTCAACACATGCTACTAAACTACTAGGCCTCTGGGGAGAGGTACTGCAGACCTTTGGCCTAGTAGCAGCAACTAATCAGAGTAAGCATTAGAGACTATTCAGAGTGGGTTCTTTTGCATATAGAAGAGGATGTGTCAAGAAACATAATGTGCTACAGAATAAGTTTGTGCAGGAGGGAAGAATTCCTTGGAGCGATAGTCTGCAGGAGTTACGCAGAGGAGGAGCAATAATCTGCATGGTGATGCAGGGAAGAGACTGTAGATGTTATATATGTGGATCATTTCTTAAAGGCTCAAACAAAGTTCTAATTTATAAATATGATGGCAAAGTAATTTGATCTATGGTCATCCCATATATCCTTCCCCCCAACCAAGTTATATCCCCCCAATAAACAAAAAACAAAACAAAGCAAATGACTGTTCATTGTCTCAGAAGCGATCTATGGAGGTCTGGCAGCGGGGTGATATGGTGGATGTTAGTTACTAGTGGCAACCACACCACTACATTGATATAATTAATCTTATTGCCAAATGCCGTTTCTATGACGTGTGTACATCTACAGTACGTATTTATACCATTTTATCAACATTAGTTACTTCTCATGTGCTGCCAAGCTGACATATATGTATTGATGTATCCATTATGTTCATGCCGTGTGTGCATGTGTAGGTAATATATAAAAATACTTTTTTACTTGTTTCATACTTGTGTCACAAATAAATAATGTTTACCAACCACCAAGGCTTTTTTTCAGGGGGAACTTGGTGGAACTCAGTTCCACCACCTGTGGCTCAGACCCTTTGGTGCCTGCTCACCACAATCACTTGTAAACACAGAAGTCGGGTTTCTGTGTTTACAAGTGACAGCTCTGCACTCTGTGTGTAATGCAATCCTGGTATTTAATGCCCCTTTAGGACCCTCCTACTGTTCGTGAAATTTGACCACACCCACTGTTTGATGTGATTTGGAGGGTGTGTGTAAGGGGGGAGTTTGGGGGTCATGGTTGAGTTCCAGCACCTATTGTTTGAGAAAAAAAAGCCCTGCCAACCACTCTACCTCCACAAGTCAATTCCCATATTCAAAGTCCCACATTCCTTTCTTGTTCATCCATGTTTGCAAACATATCCATTGCTTTCCTGGACAGACAGAAGAAGGAGTTGACCAGCTGACCTCATTAGCGCACACCCTGCATCATCCACCCTCCTAGCTACCCACCCATTCCCAGCTGCACTTTTTTTAACCACTTCAGCCCCGGAAGGATTTACCCCCTTAATGACCAGGCCATTCTTTTGCGATACGGCACTGCGTACAATTGCGCGGTCGTGCGTCGATGTACCCAAACAAAATTGATGTCCTTTTTTTCCCACAAATAGAGCTTTCTTTTGGTGGTATTTGATCACCTCTGCGGTTTTTATTTTTGCACTTTAAACAATATTTCTTTACTTTCTGCTAAAAAAATGTAAAAAAACAAATGTCTTCAGCAGTTTAGGCCAATATGTATTCTGCTACATATTTTTGGTAACAAATCCCAATAAGCGTATATTGATTGGTTTGAGCAAAAGTTATAGCGTCTACAAACAACGGGATAGATTTATGCAGTTTTAATTTTTTTTTTTATTGTTTTTACTGGTAATGGTGGCGATCTGTGATTTTTAGCGGGACTACGACGGACAAATCTGACCCTAAGTGACACTTTTTGGGGACCAGTGACACCAATACAGTGATCAATGCTAAAAGAATGCACTGGTTACTGTATAAATGACACTGGCAGGGAAGGGGTTAACATCAGGGGGATCAAAGGGTTAACTGTGTTCCCTCAGTGTGAGGGAGGTGCTGACAGGAACAACGCAGAGATCCTAGTTCCTAATCACTAGGAATAGCAGATCTCTGTGTTGTCCCCTGTCAGAACGGGGATCTGCCTTGTTTACATAGGCAGATCCCTGTTCTGTCTCTCTTTGCCGTGATCGCGGGTGGCTGGCGGACATCAGGTCCGCCGGGCACGCGCATCGGCTCCTCCTCCATGCAGCGGGCGCCCACCCACACTTTCTATTTTCGCATAACAGGGCCGCAGTATATGTGCGGTGGGCGATCTTTAAGTGGTTAAATGAAATTTAATCAATCAATAAATATACAATCAGATTGCATAGTGTATGGCCATCTTTATACATGTACATAGGAGGAAGTGGACAGAAACACTCAGCTGTCAAGCCCATTCACAACTCTGCATAGCGGAAACTTGCATTCAAACATGCGTTTTTTGTTTGTTTTTTTTATGTTATTTTTCTTTTGCAAAAAAATATTTTTTTAATCTAACATTTTTTACAGTACTCTGTATTTGAAGGCATCAAAATTTGAACTACCTTCTCAAATTTATGTCTCCTGATGCTTGGTAATCCAAGCTCCTTTAATAAATCCATCATGCCATACATTCATAAAAAATTGTTTTTTTTTTGTTTTGTTTTTTGTAGGCAACTAATTTTTATGATTACCAAGCATCAGGAGACATAAATTTGAGAAGGTGGTTCAAATTTCGATGCCTTCAAATGTAAAAAATTTTAGATTAAAAAATAGTTTTTTGCAAAAGAAAAATAACAAACCTGTTCAAAAGTAAAATACTATAAGGAAATGACTTTAACCGCTTGCCGAGCGCCTCACGCAGATATACTGCGGCAGAAGGGCACGTACAGGCAGAATCACATACCGGTACGTTCCCCTTTAAGAGGCGGCCAGCGGGCACGCACGTGCCGCCGGCAAGCTCCGTGAGTCGGGTCGCAGGTCCCGTGGACTCGATCGCCGCGGGGATACCCGCGATCGCCTCACGGGGAGGAAGAACCGGGAGATGCTAATGTAAACAAGCATCTCCCCGTTCTGCCTAGTGACAGTGTCACTGTTTCCTGCTCCCTGTCATCGGAGCAGAGATCAATGACGTGTCACAGACAGCCCATCCCCCCTACAGTTAGAAACACGCCCCTAGGACACACTTAACCCCTACACTGCCACCTAGTGGTTAACCCCTTCAATGCCAGTGTCATTTACACAGGAATCAGTGCATTTGTATAGCACTGATTGCTGTATAAATGACAATGGTCCCAAAAATGTGTCAAAAATGTCCAATGTGTCCGCCATAATGTTGCAGTCACAATAAAAACTGCTGATCGCCGCCATTTAAAAAAAATAAAATTATTAATAAAAATGCCATAAAACTATCCCCTATTTTGTAAACGCTATAACGTTTGCGCAAACCGATCAATAATCGCTTATTGCGATTTTTTTTTTACCAAAAATATGTAGAAGAATACGTATCGGCCTCAACTGAGGAAAAAAATAGTTTTTTTATATATTTTTGGGGGATATTTATTATAGCAAAAAGTAAAAAATAATGCGTTTTTTTCAAAATTGTCGCTCTTTTTTTGTTTGGAGCGCAAAAAATAAAAAGCGCAGGGGTGATCAAATACCACCAAAAGAAAGCTCTATTTGTGGGAAAAAAGGACGTCAATTTTGTTTGGGACCCATGTCGCACGACCGCGCAATTGTCAGTTAAAGCGACGCAGTGCCGAATCGCAAAAAGTGCTCTGGTCAGGAAGGGGGTAAATTCTTCCAGGGCTGAAGTGGTTAAACAACCCTTAACCACCGACACCTGTGATAAATTACCGCATGACAAAATGCGGTAGTTGCCGAACAATGGAAAAAATACCATATTCATTATTTAACATTAAATTCGTAGTGAATTGAACTTTCATAACTGATTTACCACATGTGCTATTTTACTGGATTTTATTTGCCATTATTTAACTCTTAGTGAATGGACCCCTTTGTCACTTAACCCTTTCTTGGCTGGAGTTCTACTGGAGAGTATTTTCAAAAAAACTGATTAGCAGCAACAAGGCAATTTTTAGGTGGTTTTTCTTGATACGCGGCTGTTCAGACTAGATGAGAATCTGAGATATTATCTCTTATTTCTGTGTATTTTGTATACTGAAATATTTAGCTAGACTGGGGTGAATTGGAAATCTGCTGTTACAGCAACAGAAGCAGGTTTCAGTTAGATTCCCCTTGCTGAGTGTCAGGGCTAAGTGCTGTGGAAATGAAAAAGGCTCCCTCCCCCATTCTAACACCTATGCTGACTAACCAGGGTTGTCAACCGCCAGTAAATTTACTGACAGTTTGTAAAAATATGTGATTTTTTTTTTTTTTTTTTACAACTGCCAAATATCAGGGGCTGATAATTTCATGCTGTGTTAACTTTTTAAGTGTAAATCAAGAAAATTACTTTGTTATAGGTATTGTCAGTGTTTCCATATCATGTTTATACTGTTCAAATATTCACTGTGCTAGTTTTCAATAGGAGTTCTGTAATTTCTCAGGTTGTCAGTAAAAAATGTGCTCCGCCAGTAAATTTCCCATGTTTTGTCATATAAAACTAAGAACAGAATAGGTAGTATTGAACTTTGTGTGGACAACTGAGTACCATAAAAACAATTTTATTATTTACCTTTAAAAATCTATTACACTACATTAAAAATGACTCTTCATATAAGGGTTCACAACACGCAGAGATTCTGATTACAGTTCACATGTGGACTCAAATCCTCCAGGTGCACGTGTGACAGAATTAGTACACTAGAACCCACTCCTAATCTAGTGTAGAGTAATATCAGCCAGTAGGGTAGACTGGAACTCATAGCATGTCTATGTTGCCCATAGAGGTAGAAATGAGTAAGCCAAGGTGAAGTCACTGCCTCTCTCACATAATCTTAAAATAAAAGGACCAACTTTCCAATGGGGAACCATCCAAACCCAGTGTAAGTAAGTCACCATAAAGACAGTATGGTAGTCAAAGTAGTCAAGGCACATATACTCCAAAGAGATGGTTCCTGATAAGTATCTTAGAAACAAACTCAATTCACATGAATCTAGCCTGTGATGACTACCATGCTGTCTTTATAGTGATACACTGGGTCTGAATGGTTCCCCTTTGGGAAGTTGGTCCTTTTATTTTAGGATTATATGTACAAGACCATTGGCTGTTTACTGAATATACCTGAATTTTCCATCCGAGAGGCAGTGGCTTCACCTTGGCTTACTCATTTGCACCTCTATGAGCAACATACACATGCTATGAATTCCAGTTTACCCTACTGGCTGATATTACACTATAAAAGATTAGAATTGGGTTCCAGTGTACTGATTCTGTCAAATGTGCTCCTAAAAAAGGATTCCCAAAATGCGTTCACAGTCCACATGTGCACTGTAATCAGAATCTTTGCATGTTGTAGAGAATGTGGAGAGTCATTTTTTTAATGTTGTGTAAAAGACTTTTAATGGTACATAATAAAGTTGTTTCTATGGTACTCCCTCTATAGTGGCAGCCTGTCAATAAGGGGTGTAGGGGCGCCGCCCCCCTAATCCATGCGCCTGGCCCCTAATCTCCATGCAGGGCACCAGACGCATGGATTTCAATGGGTTTTTTTTTTGCCTGAGGCTCTAATTGGCTTAAAAAAAGGGTGGGCTCGGGGCGCAGAGCACTGCGCCCCGAGCCCACGCAGTTGTGTGACAATAGCGAATTAAAATTCACTACTGTCTTCCCGATTCTCCTCCTGGCCAATTAGAACTCCTGGCCAATCGGGTCTCAGGACCCCACTTCCTGTTCGTCCGGGAGGTGAAACCCTGGCTTTTCCTGGATCCTCCTGAAGCGAGGAGCAGCAGCGCCGTATCCGTGTCATCTTTCTCCTCATGGTAAGACCTTGGCGGGAGAAGACCTGGCTGCGAGGAGCAGCAGCCCCGGATCCGTGTCATCTTCCTCCTCACGGTAAGGTCTCAGCGGGAGGAGAATCCCCGGCTTTTCCCGGATCCTCCTGGAGCGAGGAGCAGCAGCCCAGGACCCATGTCATCTTCCTCCTCACGGTAAGGTCTTGGCGGGAGGAGAATCCTTGGCTTTTCCCGGATGCTCCTGGAGCGAGGAGCAGCAGCCCCGGACCCGTGTCATCTTCCTCCTCACGGTAAGGTCTCGGCGGAAGGAGAAGCCCCGGCTTTTCCTGGATCATCCTGGAGCGAGGAGCGGCAGCCCCGGATCCGTGTCATCTTCCTCCTCAGGGTAAGGTCTCGGCGGGAGGAGAAGCCCCAGCTTTTCCCGGATCCTCCTGGAGCGAGGACCAGCAGCGCCGGATCCGTGTCATCTTCTTCCTCACGGTAAGGCCTCAGCGGGAGGAGAAGCCCCGGCTCTTCCTGGATCCTCCTGGAGCGAGGAGCAGCAGCCCCGGATCCGTGTCATCTTCCTCCTCATGGTAAGGCATCTAAACCCCTGCCTTCCTGTCCATCTCCCGTGGGGGAGTGAGGGGGGCAGGTTTGTTTGCTGCCCCCCCCCCCCCCAAATATTGAGCACCAGCCTCCACACAAAGTCCATGACTACATATTCTGTTCATAGTTTTACATGATTTGCTAGGATGTGGACATATAGCACACACAGCCTGTTTTTTTTTTCTGCTCTGGGGTGGTCACGTGAATTGTTGTCAGCAGCTGCAGGGGAGAGGAGAGAGTGCTCGACAATGACTGGTAATGCCTGGGAGTGGTGATGTCATCAATAGGCCTCTTAGATTGTAAGCTCTAAGGAGCAGGGCCCTCTGATTCCTACTGTATTAAAGTGTATTGTATTTGTACTGCCTACCCTCAAGTTGTAAAGCGATGTGTAAACTGTTGGCACTATATAAATCCTGTATAATAATAATAATTAAAGGCTTTCATGGTCCATCCATTGTCGGCGCTCCCTCCTCTTCCCTGTGTCTTGGCCTAGGCTGACAAGGCCCTGGCCTAGGGTGGCACTTTGCAGGCACGAAAAAAGGCCCTCCCCCCTCCTCCTGCACAAAACCCAGCAGCTTGCTGTAGCGCCAGTGTTATTATAGGGCAGACTGGGCAGGGACTGGCGCTAGTTATGGGGCGTACTTGGCCAGGGGGGGCAGGGACTGGCGCCCCCAAAAACTGCCCGGTGACTGCCCAGACCGGCCGCACTTAATGCGACTGGCTGTGGCAGAGCCTAATTCTCCGCCTACCTTCCTCCGCAGCATCCTTACATATCGCAACTTCCTCCCGGGCTCTGTGTCGATAGGCGAGAGGAGGATGAGGGGAACCCCCAGGCCAGCCAGGTACAATTAAAATGCAATTGGAGACGCTTATTGGAGCAATATCTAAAAGGAAAGTATAGTTCTTTCCTATTAGATTTATTACATTAGAAAAGATGGGGAGCGTTGTTATTTTCAGGGTCAAATTCTTCTGACTTTAAAATGAAACATTTGTCCATATTATTGACAGCAGAGACAACAGACCTGCAATTTCCTACTGAAAATGTTCAATGTTTGAAATCCATCTGACAGTCATCAGTAATATTACATGCCATTTCCTCTTATTCCTTATTTCCTCTAACATTTATGTGTTAGTAACAGGGGCAGTCATTTTTTTATTTTTTTAATTCTTACCAGCTATATATTTTTTTCTGATTTAAAGGCATTCAGTACATTTTCAGAAATGTAAATGCACATATACTGAGTTTTCTTCTATATAGCACAAAGTACTACAGGGCTGGTCTGGGACAAAAGTTTGGCCCTGGACTTCATCCAGACCGGCCCACTTTAATTTTGCAAGCACAAAAACAGTATATAAACTGTACGCAATTGCGCAAAAAAAGCCCCCCTTACGTCCCTAGGAAGCCCCCCTTACATCAGTGTTCCCAGACAGCCCCCCACTTACATCAGGGTCCCCAAAGAGCCCCCCCTTACATCAGGGTCCCCATATAGCCTTCCCCTTACATCAGGGTCCCCAGAGAGCCCCTCTTACATCAGAGTCCCCAGAGAGGCTCTGCCTTACATCAGGGTCCCCAGAGAGCCTCCCCCTTACATCCGAGTCCCCAGAGAGCATCTCCCTTACATCAGGTGCCCCAGAGAGCCCCCCCTTACATCAGGGTCACCAGAGAGAGGGCAGGCACTGAGAGCTGCCTGCCCGCTCTCCAGCTCTACGTGCTGCCCGCCGCTCGGCTGCAGAGAGCCCATGGCCCG
Source organism: Aquarana catesbeiana (assembly GCF_042186555.1). NCBI lineage: Eukaryota > Metazoa > Chordata > Amphibia > Anura > Ranidae > Aquarana > Aquarana catesbeiana. Next base: position 617,370,662 of record NC_133326.1, read on the forward strand.
GTAGTGGTCCGGGACCCTGTGGTTTGGGACTCCTGGTCTGACTCTGGGCTATGGGCCCCAGATTCTGGGCTATAGCCCCAAAAGTCCCCCCTAGCGATGCCACTGGCTGTCACTGAAACCGGCCCACTGAACCATCGGCCCACCGGGAAACTCCCGGTAGTCCCGAAGGCCAGTAAATGCCTGAAGTACTATTACTTTTGTAAGTCATGTGCCAATCAAATATAAATTGCTCAATTAGAAACCTGAGCAACCAGCCAGCGCGGCTTTGCTTGGCTGTTCGTAACAGTAAACCGGAAATGATGACATGACATCACTTCCATTTTTTTCAGAAACCATCAGCTCCAGTTTTTAAAAATCTAAAGCATTTAAAAACACAGATCTTGGTGTTTTGAATGCTTTTAAGTGCAGAGAAGGGATTTGGGGTCTTGTAGACCTTTGATCTATCTATAATGAGTACCTGTCACGTCCCTATTGCTGTCACAAGGATGTTTACATTCCTTGTGACAGCAATAAAAGTGATTAAAAAAAAATTGAATCAAGTGTAAAAATAAAATAAATTAATAATAATAAAAAAAAAAGTGCCCCCGTCCTCCCATACTTGCACGCAAAGGCAAAAGCGCATGTTGGTCCTACACGCACGTAAACAGCGATCGTCCCATGCATGTGAGGTATCACCATGAACATCAGATCATGGGCAGTAATTCTAGCACCCCCTCTGTAAATCTAAAGTGGTAACCTGTAAAGCTTTGCCTATGGATAGTAAAATTTACGTTGTTTGTCACTTTTGCACAGTCGTGCACAATTTTAAAGCAGCTAGGGTGGGACATATTTAGATGGTGGGCATTTTTAGTCTTTAGCCTTGCTTAGGGCAGCACAAAACCAAAATACACCAATGCCCTGCAGCCACCGCTGGCTGACACAGGGGAGCTGGATCACATGACTGGAGAGGACTGAAAATCGGACTTGTGGTACAATCACTCCCAATGTGGTACTGTATTCTAACAGAAGAGAGCCTTCCCTGCCATCAGAGCACAATGATCTGTGTTGCTGGTTATAGCCTGTGGCACTGGTCATTCAGATAAAACCTGACAGGCTGATTTGCACACAAGTCGTTTGATAAATCGACTTGATTACAACCAGCCTGTCCACAAGCCAAATTTCGATCCATGTATGCCTGGCTTTACACACAGGAGGTTGCTTGAGGTGTGCTTCCCTAAACTTGAACCTCTAAAACTTCTAGGAGATGATCTTCCCGACGGGATGTGATCCTAGCAGAGCAGAAATGGGCCAGATCAGTTATTAGGAACACTGGCAAGTGCACTTTCTCCGGATACCAGGCAGTCTCCAGTGGTGTCTGTAAGGGCCTCTAAATTGTCCCTCCTCATCAGCAACCTTTCCCTAGTGCTACATCTATATTTGCCTCCCCGGTCTCTTTTCTTACCTGTAATATCCCACACTATGTGTGCGCCATAAGAAAACTCTGAATCCAATCAAAGGATCATCCAAGATGGCACCGGGAGCACTGGTGCCATGCCTGGCCTCCTCTTAGATAGAACAAAAAGGGAAGAACTTCGCCTGAAAAATTATGCCAATTAAAGTGGTTGTAAACCTCTCCAAAAAAAAAAAAATGAACAAAGCATATCCCTAGTGTGTACTTGCCTTGATCTAAAGCACCTAGAGTGATTTCTGTTTGCTCTGTCATTCCTCTGCTATCTGCAGTCACTTCTGACAGTCTATGCCAACACCAAGCAAACTTGAGAGATGTCCCCCCCTACACACAGCTGGTGATTGATCCCTATGAGACCTGCTCTGTGCAATTGTTTTGCACATATCAGCCCCAAACCTCTTCTCCTGGGGCCCACACTCTTGGCTCCTCTTCTCGGTGAGCTACAATAGGAAGCCATTTCCTATGGTGAAACACCTGAGGGAGATGTGTCCTTTCCCTCCACTCAGGTCTCAGATTACACTCAGCTCCCTGCTCTATGCTGTGCAGGGTGTGTTATCAGATTCACACCCCCTGCCTCCTGAAGCTCAGAAATACTGTGTAAACAGTGAGCTTTGAACAGCTGTAGAGGAGAGAGGGCTGCAGATAAACACGTACAACTTGCATAAGAGAATATGTTTCATCTCTGAGTATCACTTGAGGCCAGTCACTTCAGTCGGAATATACAACCATTTTAAGGAACTAAGGTCAGGTGGGGGAATCTAATGGTGAAAAGTCAGAACTACATCCTAACACCCTACTAGCACACTATGTGAAACTTACCTTAGAACTAAGCCCTTCCAGCAGCGAGCTGGCACGGCTTCCATCTTCACCCGTCTTCCTTTGGGGTTTGCGTAATCCGACTGTGTGATTGGCTGGAGCTGCGGTGACGTCACAGTTTACGGCACGACTCTGAAGTAACGGCCCAGGTGGCCGTTCCTTCAGAGCGCATGTGTCGGTAATGTCACTGGCTGTATCTACAGTAGAAACCGCCTAAGCGGTGCACGTTTAGGAGATATTTACAGTACCTATAGGTAAGCCTTTTTATAGGCCTACCTTTAGGTACAAATTATGCATAGGAGTTTACTCCCACTTTAATAAACTATTTCAAATGTTTACATTGTCTGTCAAGTGCCTCGTCTAATTACTGCTAGCCCGTATTGTTTGTAAGGTTACTGATCACACAAGGCTGGTGAAGATGTGACTGTCTCCACACCTCATGTGTCTCAGGTCAAGCTAGATGAATGCTTCAGTCACTGAAATGTTACTGATGAGCAGAAAGATACGAGGTAAATAAACAGCCCGCAGGTGGGATACATGCATGGAATGCAGTTATGTTCACCTCTTAGAAGCATCATTTATACATTTGATTCCAACAAATACTACATATGTGCCAGAAACACATACTTACCCCAGTCACCAGCGAAAAAACAATAATACAAAGAAAATATCTGGATCAGAAAGTATCTATTTATATTGTTTCTCTGTGTTAATTCATTGTAGCTTGCAGAAATATTTGGCCTCTGGGCCGTGCTGAGACAATGGTGAATGAGTCATTAGTAACAAATCATAGGCCTTTGTAAATTAATCAAACCTTTCTCATGTGTGAAAAGTAGAGAAAGGAATCTGTTACTAAAAAAAACAAAAAAAACAATCAGATGTAATGAGATTTTGATACCCTTTCAGGCTCCATGCACACTAGCGTTTTTTATAAGCTCAAAAAAAGCTAGAAAAAAAAAATGCTGGATGAAAAATGCTGATAATTGCATTTGTGTGCCAGCTTGTAGTAGCATTTTAATAGCTTTTAGGAGTAGGTCGGAGCATTAGCATTTTATTAGCATTTTTGCAGTACATGAAGAAAAAAAAAAAGCTCAAAAAAGCTGTTAGTGGCATTTTAGTAGCTTTTAGAAGCAGGTAGGAACATTCAGCGTTTTTTTTTCTGCTGGAAAAACTCTCCAAGAAACTCTACAAAAACAATTTTTTTTCTGCTCCTAGACGCGGAAGCTCAAACAATGCTAGACAAAAAATCAGATGTAATGAGATTTTGATACCCTTTAAGGCTCTATGCACATCAACTTTTTTCATAAGCTCCAAAAAAGCTAGAAAAAAAATGCTGGATGAAAAATGCTGATAATTGCATTTGTGTGCCACATTCTAGTAGCATTTTAGTAGCTTTTAGAAGCATTTGGAAGCTGTTAGGAGCAATAGCATTTTATTAGTGTTTTTGCAGTACATGGAAAAGAAAGAAAAGAAAAAAAAAAGCTGTTAGTAGCATTTTAGTAGTTTTTAGAAGCAGTTTTCTGCTGGAAAAACATTCCAAGAAACTCTACAAAAACACCAATAAAGGTGATTGCATTGGAGTGCGGTTGTCCATAACTTATTTTGCACAGTGTTGTATGCAGAGCTAGCACCCTCTTCCCGTGCAGTTGGATTGCCACCTGGAGCCGTTCATCACCTGCATCTAATTCCATATATTAGTCCATGTATTAGGCTGGGTTCACACTGGTGCGACACGACAGCCGTCCTACTTTGGATCCGACTTTGCCCTGCGACATGAGGCCGGCATGTGTCCGAATTTCAATGAACGGGGATCCGACTTGGATCCCCGCCAATGCCCGGCACTGTGTTTGGTATGAATCTTTAGGGGGAACTCCGCGCCAAATTTTAAATAAAAAACCGGCATGGGTTCCCCCTCCAGGAGCGTACCAGGCCCTTGGGTCTGGTATGGACCTTAAGGGGAATCCCCTACGCCGAAAAAACGGCTTGGGGGTCCCCCCCAAATCCATACCAGACCCTTATCCGAGCACGCAGCGCGGCCAGACAGGAATGGGGGTGGGGACGAGCGAGCGCCCCCCCCCCTCCTGAACCGTACCAGGCCGCATGCCCTCAACATGGGGGGTTGGGTGCCTTGGGGGAGGGGGGCGCGCTGCGGGCCCCCCCACCCGAAAGCACCTTGTCCCCATGTTGATGAGGACAAGGGCCTCTTCCCGACAACCCTGGCCGTTGGTTGTCGGGGTCTGCGGGCGGGGGGGCTTATCGGAATCCGGGAGCCCCCAGATCTCGGCCCCCCACCCTATGTGAATGAGTATAGGGTACATGTACCCCTACCCATTCACCTAGGGAAAAGTGTCAATAAAAAAAAAAAACAGTACACAGGTTTTAAGATTAATTTATTAGGCAGCTCCGGGATCTTCTCCCGACTTCTCCCGGTGTTCCGCCTCTTCTCCCGGGCCCCTCCGCTATCTTTATATGCAAAATAATTCTGCGCTGCTCACAAGAAAGACAAAAAGAAAGCAGCTAACACAACCAACAAAGTATATATGCAAGAAACAACAACTGGATCCCAGGGACAGCTATTGTGACAGTTACACCGATGCAAGTGCGTTATATATGGTGAAGTTACAACTTTACATTGCTGTTTGGCTTTTCTGGCGCCCTTGTACCCATCATTTTTCTTAGCAGAGTTTGTCCTGGCCCCTATGTGCCCCCTGTGGTCACACGAGTGGAACTTCCCTTTGCCGTGTTTGATGGGCGCCCAGCCGTGCGCCCTTCTGTGGGGGTCCTCTAGACGCAACTTGCAACAGCGTTTGTGTTCAGTGTTGTTTGCTGTATTTACAATCTCGGCATCATCATCAGCATTGAGATCCAGGAGAGATTTGCTAAGAGAATCTACTCATCTTACACTGATTAAAGGTGCTCACTATGGACCCTTCTTTTCTTTTCCCCACATTAACACCATCACCTAACCCATGAATGCTGGTTTGAGGGATCCATCCACGGAACACCTCATCCCCCCCCTAGGATCCACAGAATCATCTACATTCTTGGGACTCCTCACACCTTCCAGGACCAGGGTACTAGTTGGAGGAATCCAGCAATCCGCGACATCACAGACACCCACAGCCACTTACCACCCAAGCCTTATCTGACCCAATTCGGCGTATGCCCTGTCGGGTCCACCACATCTGGTAAGCCTTTTTTTCTCCCGGTGGTAGTGAGCTGATTTGCCTCTTTGGGACATTGGATTTACCTGTTTACAATATGTCTACTTAAGGACTAACTATTGTTACCTTTAGATTATAACGTCTATATCAGGACTTCCTACCCATGAATAGGTCTTTGCATAGGTGATCCCCTTCACTGTATACCTACCAATTTATTGTCATTTATGATACTGTTTAGCGCTACACTTTTTGTTGTTCCCTCCGCTATCTTCTTCCAGCTCTTTTGCCAGCGGGGGGCCCCCGGTCTGCTGCTGCTGTCTTGTCGCCGCTGTCTCACCGCTTCTTCTCTTCATCTCTTCTTCCGATGTTAACACGACGCTCTCTCCGGCTGGAATGCTTTGTGCGAGCTGCGGAGCCATTTATATAGGCGGTGACCCCGCCCCCTTGTGACGTCACAGTCCCAGCATGCGCAGGGACTCTGGCGTCATAAGGGGGAGTGACCCCAGAGTCCCTGCGCATGCTGGGACTGTGACGTCACAAGGGGGCGGGGTCACCGCCTATATAAATGGCTCCACAGCTCGCACACAGCATTCCGGCCGGAGAGAGCATCGTGTCAACATCGGAAGAAGAGATGAAGTGAAGAAGCGGTGAGACAGCGGCGACAAGACAGCGGCGACAAGACAGCGGCAGCAGACCTGGGCCCCCCCCGCTGGCAAAAGAGCTGGAAGAAGATAGCGGAGGGGCCCTGGAGAAGAGGCGGAACACCGGGAGAAGTCGGAAGAAGACCCCCCCCAAAGTTGGAAGAAGATCCCGGAGCTGCCTAATAAATTAATCTTAAAACATGTGTACTGTGTTTTTTTTTATTGACACTTTTCCCTAGGTGAATGGGTAAGGGTACCATGTACCCCATACTCATTCACATAGTATGGGGGGCCGGGATCTGGGGGCCCCCTTATTAAAGGGGGCTCCCGGATTCTGATAAGCCCTCCGCCCGCAGACCCCGACAACCAACGGCCAGGGTTGTCGGGAAGAGGCCCTTGTCCTCATCAACATGGGGACAAGGTGCTTTGGGGTGGGGGGGCCTGCAGCGCGCCCCCCTCCCCCAAGGTACCCACCCCCCCATGTTGAGGGCATGCGGCCTGGTACGGTTCAGGAGGGGGGGGCTCGCTCGTCCCCACCCCCATTCCTGTCCGGCCGGGCTGCGTGCTCGGATAAGGGTCTGGTATGGATTTGGGGGGTGCCCCACGCCGTTTTTTCGGCGTAGGGGGTTCCCCTTAAGGTCCATACCAGACCCAAGGGCCTGGTATGCTCTTGGAGGGGGAACCCATGCCGGTTTTTTATTTAAAATTTGGCACGGAGTTCCCTCTCAAGATCATCTGAGCACAAGTCGTGTGCCGAAGTCGGATCATGCGGGACGGCAATCCGACTTTGATCCGACTTCAATGATAGTCAATAGGCTGAAGTAGGATCAAAGTCGGACCAAAGTAGTACAGGGAGCGACTTGTGTCGGACCAGTTAAGACGGCTCCCATAGGGAAACATTACATTTCACACGTCATGCGACATGAGCTCCCAATGTCGGAGCGTTTGTCGGACCAGTGTGAACCCAGCCTAAGGTAAAAAAAAAAGTCCCATTGTTTGTATCGCCCCTTCACCCCACATTGGCTCCTTCTGCTGTCAATCAAATCCTGTTAGCAGAGAGTGGGGGTAGGGCTGAGCCGCTCTGTGCGTGTGTCTATAGACGCACACAGCCCGACTCAAGAGCGAGTTAGCAGGTTTGCGGTTTCCCATGGTGTCACACCATGAAGAGGAGGAGCCAAGATTGCCGGCAGGGGACACCAGAAAAGGAGGTTCAGGGCCACTCTGTGCAAAACCATTGCACAGAACAGGTAAGTATAACATGTTTGTGAGGTCATTTTTTTAAATTAATATAACAAACACTTTAAAGTGTTCTTATTAAGAAATAGACCTCCCCAAAGCCCTAGTCATATTTAAAAATGCCCTGAAAATTTAAATATGGTGCCCAGATGGAAGAGGACAGATTCCCTATTTTTTTAGCGGATTGGATTGGAGGTAGGCATCTGCTGCTCCATAGAGGTGAATGGAGGGCTCAATTGGGTCCACCTGAAAAACAGACCCGATCAGACCGATCATGTGAAAGGCTGCTTTCATACTGATGTGCTGCGGTTTACCAGCATCACGGGTGCAAGGCAGTGCACCTGTGGCTTTCCTGCGGGTTAGCTGCACTTTGCCATAGAATTTTATTATATCTTGCAGGTGTGGTGTACTTTCTGAAAGCACACTTAACCTCCAGGCAATAACAGAAGTAAATGGCACAGTGCAGGTACTGCACATCAGTTTGAAAGCAGCCCAGTGTAGCTAGTGTGCAAGTGTAATGAAAAGATATGCCCATTGCTGTTTGATTTTAATTAAAAACGGACCTCAATCTTTACTTCTTCCTCAGGATTCCCGCAGGTATTACTGGCTGCTGCTGTCCCCCAGATGGCTATGGCTGGTGGCTGCTGCTGTACCCCAGGGCGGGTATGGCTGGTGGCTGCTGCTGGGTGTAGGGCGGGTATGTCTGGCAGCTGCTGCTGGCTGTTCTCCGGGGTGGGTATGGCTGGCAGCTGCTGTTGGCTGTCCACCAGGGCAGGCATGGCTGGCTGTCACCCAGGGTGGGTACTGCTGGCAGGTACTGCTGGCTGTCCACCAGGAGGGTATCGTTGGCAGCTGCTGTCACAGAAGGTGGAGTACATTTGGTATCACCATCCCAGAGCAGGAGGTGACGGGCACATGATAGGACGCCCTTGCTGTAGAGGAAAAAGTTTGAGTCTAAATAAGAACATCTTGTTACAACACCAGGTCTCTTGAGTTGGATTTATACTTGTTGGATTCTCTCCTGTGCACATTTTTTTTAATGGTTAAAAAAATATACAAAGTACAGGATATACATAGTAGAGTAGGTCAACAAAAGTGCTGGTATGTAAAAAACACAGATGGATATCATCTCGTCAGAAAGATCAGGTCAGTAGTACTTCAGCAATTTGGGGAAGTTCCAGGAAATAATTAAGTAAAAGCTAAATGATAGATAGCATTCCAACGCTACCTCCTGTGTGATCAAACCTATTTGCAATAAATTAAAAACAATTACAGGTTGCTGCAACCATTAATTGTGCCATTAAATAAAAATAGCAATGTTGCGCTCACCCTTGTATAAAATTCAACTGTACAAATAGTATGCTTGTGTAATAATAAAGACCAAATATGTTCATCACAAAAAAAATCGGGGGAAGACAACCCAACACTCACGGATCTAACAGTGCGCAGGTTTCAGTCGAACTGACAATGTAGTATTGGATTACCAAAACATGGATAAGTGAGGATAACTAGCAGGTATGGTGTGTTTGGTATGATCATCCAAGCCAGGATAATGGCATGAATATTGAATATCAGAATGTCAAAATTGGGGTGAGGTAGATAGGTAGATACATGTGTAATGCCGAGGAGAAGAAAGGTGGTTCTGGTGGGGTAGGAAAGACAGGACATGTTACAAAATGGAAAAAGACAGAGAAAAAAAAGGATACAAAAGGGGGTATTGTAGAGAACTTGGCGCCACAGAGGTATGAAACCCACCTTTGTAAACACATAAAAAATTGTAGTCAAAGCATTAACAGCGATGTGTCAAACTGTGACCGTATGTTTCCTAGGGTTGCCAAATTTTCAAGAATGTATTATGTAGATCATTCAGCATCAGCATAGTTGTAGATTTTAACATACCATGATGTCATGGTAAGTTAATTTTGACTTTACCAAAATTGAGAGTAGGGATATACATCAATAAAAATGTATTGTTGAAAAAAAAAATTGAGAGTAGGGTTTTCCTAGATCTTCCTATAATTGATGGCGGAAAAATTGGTGTATGAACAAGACCTTCCTATTGCTTGTTTAGTGCCAATGAAAATGTGATTGATGAAGGTCTGCTGGCTCTTGGCAATATTTAGGATGGGTTTGTATAACAAGGCCCAGGATTCTTGTGGAAAATTGCATGAGAAAACTGTATTAATCAGAGTAGACCTGCAGATCCAGAGTCTGCACACTTTGGGGCATGTCCACCAAATTGTGCAGAGATGATTACATCCTCTGAAACAAGTGGAAGGGTACAAGGTGGTGAGCATGCAGGGCTGTAATATCACATGAAAAGAACTTTGTAAGAATTTTCTAATGTCAGGATGTTTCTGGAACTTTTGGCTGTGGCAAACTAAGAGTCAATTCACAAAAATCGGGCAATTTCCATTGCGACTTTACCGTGCAACTTTGTTATGACTTTGACTTTGACCAATGTGATTGTTTTGTTTGTGCTCTACAAAGTCGTTAGACACGTGCAGAACAGGAAAATTTGTTTTGGTTTCATTTGGTTACTTTCGGCTTCACAGCTGGTTCCTGTCAGAGATGGGCTCAGCCCTTCCTTCTCTGAGCTGGCCGTTCAGCTGTCGGCTAATTGTCAGCTTCCATCTCTCTCCACAGTTACTCAGCTCTTGTTCATATCCTGCTCGTCAGTCCTGCCTACTTAAGCCATCCAGTCGGTCTCTGCCTTCGTCTTGGTCAACATCACAAGAAACATCTCCTGCGTATCCTATCGTATTTCTAAGTCCCTGGAGAGCAATCACAGAGATGTCTGTCGTGTGCTTCAGAAACTAAAGGCCCATGCACACGATCAGACTTTTTGACAACAAACATGCAAATGACCTGTTTTAAGGCAACATCCGACTGTGTGTATGCTCCATTGGACAAACTTTTTCGTTTTTTATCAGACAAATGTTGGCTGTGTGTACAGACAAACTTGGCTGCAACAAAAGTCCGACGTCAGCAAGTCCGATCGTGTGTACACAAAACCATCCGACTTTAGTACATAGTACAAACACGCATGCTCAGAACCAATGCAAAAGATCAGACAATACAAAAGTTGACCAAAGGGTGGCGCCGGAGAATTGAACGTCCTCTTTTGAAGTGTTGTCAGTACGTTGAAACGTCACTACGTTCATGTTTGTTGCCTAAAAAGTCCTGCCGTGTGTATGCTTAACAAGTTCACGGCCAACGCCCTTTGTACAGAAATCCACGGAAAAGTTTGTATAAAGTCCGATCGTGTGTACGAGGATTTAGAGAGAACAATCTCTACTGTAAACTGGAGAAGTGCGAGTTCCATTGTGAACAGGTTAAATTCCTGTCATTTCCACTGCTGGTTTTTCGATGGACCCAGAGAAACTTTCGGCAGTCCTACAGTGGCCCCGACCCGTGGGTTTACATCCTCTGCAGCGTTTCCTGGGCTTTGCCAACTATTATCCGAAGTTTATTCGTAACTTCTCATCTCTGATCAAACCCCTGACTGATATGACCAGTAAGGACGGTAACCCACAGAGTTGGTCTCCGGAGTCCATTAAGGCCTTTGAGAGTCTCAAGGCTGCCTTTGTTTCTGCTCCTGTGTTGGCACATCCTGATCTTACATTACCTTTTATCCTTGAGGTTGATGCTTCTGGGACTGGTGTTGGCGCCCTTCTGTCTCAACGTCCTACCTCTGAGAGCGCTATGCATCCTTGTGGCTACTTTTCCAAGAAATTGTCACCTGCGGAGTGCAATTACGAGATTGGTGACAGAGAGCTGTTGGCGATCATTTTAGCCCTGAAAGAATGAAGACATCTCCTCGATGGTACCACTGTGCCGGTTCTCATTCTTACTGACCATAAGAATCTCACATTCTTGTCTGAGGCTAAACACCTCTCTCCCAGAAGGGCTCTTTTCTTGTCAAGTTGCAATTACATTGTCTCATTCTTACCCGGTACTAAGAATGTAAGGGCTTGACGCCTTGTCACGACAATTTTCCTCCACTTCCAAGTTGGAGTCGGTTCCAGTTCCTGTGATTCCTCCTGATCGTATTCTGGCTACGGTTGGCACCAGTCTCACTTCTCCTTTGGGTGACAGAATTCTTGCTGCTCAGGTCCATGCTCCGCCTGAGAAACCTTGTGACCGCTGCTTTGTCCCAGAGAGTCTCAGTACTGCCGTGCTTCAGACTTACCATTCTCCCAAGACTGTGCTTCTTTTGTGCACAGTTGGGAATTCAGCTTGCTTTCTCCTCTGCGAATTACCCGCAGTCTAATGGGGCCGCAGAACGAGCCAATCAGTCCTTGGAGCAATTCCTACGTTGCTATATTTCTGACCATCATAACAACTGGTCAGACCTATTACCGTGGGCAGAGTTTGCTCACAACAGTGCCTTGAATTCTGCTTCCCGATTGTCCCCGTTTATGGCGAATTATGGTTTCCAACCTTCCATGTTGCCTGACTCGTTTGCTCCGCAGAGTATTCCTGCGTTAGAGGAGCATCTCCGTGGTCTTCGTTCAACTTGGGCACAAGTCCAGGAGGCTTTGCATTATGCTAATGATAGGTACAGACTCCATGCTGACCGCAGACGCCTGCCTGCACCTTCCTACCAGGTTGGGGACAGGGTCTGGCTGTCATCTCGCAAACTCGCCTTTCCGTATTCTTTGCAGGATTAACCCAGTGGCTTACGCATTAGACCTTCCTTCTAATATTCGTATTTCGAATGTATTTCATGTCTCATTATTAAAACCTTTTGTTGGTGTTCCTGTTTAAAGACTGTCTTTGCTGACATCCCTTCTGGCTCCAGATCCTGCTTGCTGTTCCACTACTTTGATCCCTGACTTCTGGCTTGGCTGACTATCTGTTCCGGTTACTGAACTCTGGCTATGTTTTGACTACGTTTGTTCTTTTTACTTTTATTATGAAACAAGTGTGATTTAACTATACTTCTGTCTCGGTCTGATTTCCTGGTTTCTGACAGTTCCCTACTGCGCATGTGCAAAGAGTGCTGCGCTTTCTAACTGGCCCGGCAGCGGAAGAAGGAGGAGGGGGCTGAACTTCCGAGGGACGCGTAGTCTCCGTGAAGTGGGGAAGGGCACCTATCGAAAACAGGTACCCGTTCCCCCCTCCCCCCCTGAAAGGTGCAAAAATGGGGAACCGGGGGGGGGGGAGCAGATCGGCAAAGCTTCCAGAGAGTAAGTAATAAGGGTCAGTTCTACATAGGTGTTCAAAAGTAGTTAGCAGGAATGGCAGTGCATCCTGAGCATTTTACACAAGCAAGTTATATATTATAGATCAGCAAACAAAAGTATCCCTTTAATGATATTGCTGTTGAAAACAGTTTATTAATGCAAAAGGGCAAAGTACTATAAACAGATGTGAGCAAGTAAACAGGCGGGGAACAATCTGTCAAATATAAAAGACTTGTGCAAACATCCACCAACACATCCATCATATCACCTGGTTAAGCTGTAGAAGCAGGGGAGGTGTTTCCCATTTCCTTTCCTGATTTGCTTTGTACTAGAGAATTTTCTGTGGTTTCCAGGTTCATTATCAATCGTAGATCTATTTGTATTTTTTTTTTCCTTTTCTGGGTTTTCCATTACCTCTGTTGTTAAATCATCATTTGGGATATATCTGGGGGACTAAGGACCAAATTGTAAATGAGAAGGGTGTATCATGAGATTATAATTGCAATTAGAAATTACTTAAATGTTTGTGAATGTTTTTAACTACACAGAAGATGACTTTACGCAGAAATTAGTATCAAACATGACCATTGAGTTAAATGGGTTTGCAGTGCGATTGCAGTATGGTAGTGCAACATTATAAGGTTAAATCAGACGGAAAGGAGGTGTTTAAATACCTCGTTAACATCTATCAAATGCCCTCTAAAAAAGCAAATGCCCTTCAGAGGGTATCACACTCCACAGAGAGATTGAAAGAGCCCTAACTCCTGTAAATTTAAGAGACAGTTGACTTAAAGGGTATGTCTAGTCATTTTTTCCCTTTAACTTGTTCCTATAGTAAGAAACAGTTTTTAATACTCCCTGTGTCAGGTTTCTAAAATTCTTGCAGGGGTAGCTACTGGCAGCTCGGAACCTACAAATATGTAGGCAAATCCCCAGAACTACATTTCCCAAGAGCCCATTCCCTACATGCAGGCTCATAGGAGTCAAGGTAGCAGCAATGTGTTGCTATGAAAAAAATGAGTGCATGCATGTGGATTGGTAACATTTCTTTGGAATTCAGTGCAGTAAAAGCATTTTGTTATCAGCCCAAACAGGACGTTGAGAGCACACCTGATTTCTGTCATATTAGCAGATATTTTTACTGGGATAAAATATGGGGAAATATGGGGCTGCTAAATAGCAAAAAATCTTGCAGAATGACTCTCTAGCACAGTGGTCTCTAAACTGCACCCCAGGGGCTAGATGCGGCCCTTTGCTTGCCTTTATTCAGCCCTTGGAGCACTTTTCCTCGTACAGATGCAAGATACTATTCCTCCCACCGTGACCAATAATGGGGCATAATTCCTGTTACTGACATATACAACTGGGCACTATTTCTCCCATTGACACCAACAATGGGACACTATTCCTCCCATTGACACCAATGATGGGGCACTTTACCTTTCACTGACACCAACAATGGAGCACTATTCCTCTCAATGACACCAACAATGATGCACCGTTATCTCCCCTAATGCCAAAGATGCACCGTTTACTCCCACTGATGCCAAGACTTTTTCTACTTCCAATTGCCACAGTCTAGCCCCCTAAAGTCTGAAGGACAGTAAACTGGCCTTTGTTTAGAAAGTTTGGAGACCCCTGCTCTAACACAGTAGAGGATCATTATTTACGTGAGATTTAGGGTCCTCAGCATTTCCCAGGATTTGGCTGGAAGGAGTATGACATCACCATCACCTAGGCACAATGGGCGAAGGCCTGGGGTAAGTTATGTATATTTGGTAACCTTTTTCAATTTTGTATTTATTGCAGTGTTGTCATGGGGAGGGTACAAGCAAAGCAAGTCTTGTATTTTTTGTGCAAAGTTGGTTTTGGTGTTTTGTTTTCCAAGTAAATATATTCCATATGTACCTACAGTATACATACAGACAATCACATAATAAAGGGTAATGCTGGCTATATAATACCCCATCAGTGATGAGGTAGTATATAGCCAGCATTACCCTTATTATGTGATTGTCTGTATGTATACTGTAGGTACATATGGAATATATTTAATTGTACTGTAATCATAAAAATAGCGGTGCAATGGAAAACAAGCCAATGACATTTCAAAACATCAGGTTCCCAAAAATAGAATCTCACATCAACACGGTAACATAAATCATACAGTTATGTGACAAGAGGCGACCAGAGGAATTTAAAGCTTTCAAACATCTATTCACAGAACACCACTTATCTGCTTTTTGTTTCCTCATTGAAACATTCTCCTGAAAGGGTTGTTGCAGGTCTCTTGTCTAGCTGTAAAGAGGCTGTCCATCAAAGTGTAGCATTTTAGCTTGACACTGCAGTGTGTATAAATGTATACAATGTTTTTTAAAATCAAGCTGAATTGAAAGGGAAGTGGTTTTCAGTCCAACTTGTTTTAAATTTTTTACTCAGCTTTAATTTTATTTTCTAAAGTTAATTTTAATCATTTAATGAAATTGATAACATCTCCATATGAAAAAAAAATGTTATTGCGAAGAACACTTGGTTTGGGGTCGTCCGCACACCCCAACCCTGCCCCCGTGGGCGGTCGGTCGGTTGGTCGCCAGCCCTTCACTTACCCCATCTAGCTCACGGGCATCGTTCCTCCAGGCAACGTCTCGTAGGCGGCCAATAGAATCGCCTATCCTTGCGGCCAATCGGGTGACGGGTCTCAGGACCCACTTCCTGATTGGCTGGCAGGAGAATCAGTGTGACAATAGCGAATATTCATTCACTATTGTCACACAAGTGGGTGTGCTCAGGGCGCAGTGCTCTAGCTCCCCGAGACAACCTACTATTTTGAAGCCTATTAGAGCCTCTGGCTCTAATCATGTGCTTAAAAATATATAATAAAACCCCATTGAAATCCATGCAAATCCGGCAAATGTAGATTAGGAGACAGCTGTGCCCCTAATAAGCGGGCTGCCACTGATTCCCAACCATTTACATACTATGTATCCCTTCAAATTTTTAGTTAATGGGGAATTGGTACCATTGCCGACCGCCCTATAGCAGCTTTACTGTGCAGAACCACACACATATATATACATACATACATACATATATATATATATTCTCTTGTAACATGGTGGACCATCAGCTCTAGTGGTAGATGCGTTTTCTAGTGATTCACTGTAGTTAGGAACTATATTTGAAGGGTCTGGTAGCCCATTTTTATTAAAAGGTTAATAAAAAGTCAGTAACATAAAGGTTTCCCACACAGGGGTTCTTCTCCAGTAAATTCAAAACAGAAAATGCTAGCCCACCTGGCTCTCTCTTTAGCAGTACCTCTGCTCTTTATGCTGGTCACACAGACCACAGGATTCTTCAGTGTGGATGGCTTTACTCTAATGCCGCGTACACACGAGCGGACTTTACGTCAGACTTTGCCCGGCGGACTTTTCGACGTACTTTACAACGGACTTTCTGAATGAACGGACTTGCCTACACACAATCCACCAAAGTCCGTTGAATTCGTACGTGATGACGTACGACCGGACTAAAACAAGGAAGTTCATAGCCAGTAGCCAATAGCTGCCCTAGCGTGGCTTTTTTGTCCGTCGAACTAGCATACAGACGAGCGGACTTTTCGACCGGACTCGATTTTGACGGATTGATTTAAAACATGTTTCAAATCTAAGTCCAACTTTTGAGCAAACAAAGTGTAATTAGTACAGTGACAGTGAATATTTTTAGCACTGATCACCGTATTAGTGTCACTGGTTCCCTCAAAGTGTCAGTTAGCGCCAGATTGTCCACCACAATATCACTGCCCTGCTATAAATTGCTGATCGCCGCCATTACTAGTATAAAAAATGTTATTTTTATATATATATATATATATATATATATATATATATATATATATATATAAAATAAAAGTTCCAGTATATATCCCATAGTTTGTACATGCTATAACTTTTGCACAAACCAATCAATATATGCTTATTTGGATTTTTTTTTTTACCAAATATATGCAGCAGAATACATATTGGCCTAAATTAATGAAGAAATTAGATTTATACATTTTTTTATTGGGTATATTTTTTAGCAGAATGTAAAAAATGTTTTTTTTTTTCAAAATGTTTATTTTTTCTCCTTTTATAGTACAAGAAATAAAAAGCCCATCGGTGATCAAATACCACCAAAAGAAAGCTCTATTTGTGGGAAAAAATACATTAATTTAATTGTACAGCTTTGCATGACCGTGCAATTGTCCGGTAAAGTAATGCAGTGCTGTATTGCAAAAAAATGGCCTGGTCATGAAGGGGGGTAAATCTTCTGAAGGTCAAGCGGTTAAAGATTCTTTTTGTTCAGACGTACAGTATGTGGCAGCGAGCTCCTGTGTGCAAGATACAGATTGGGAAGGCATTTAGGTGTTCACTGTTCATGGCGGCTCACCGGCCTTTCACCTCTTCTCGTGGTGTAGTATTCCATACCTTTGCAGTGCCTCTGCCTGCTACACCACATACCACCCCATAAATAACTGATGTGCTGACATTACATCTTCACATCCACCCTTTCCAGTGACAGCAAACCCTCTCTTTTGTCACCACAACATCTGTATTGAGACACTGTCAAGTACACTTTCTTTTGCCCAATGCCCACACTTCTCCTGCAGTGTTCTTATGGGCAACATAGGTATTTAGAATCCCTTTGCAGCAGATAGGCAGGCAAGCTGCCTACTGTAAGTGTTATGCCAGTTGCCAGTTTTTTTTTTTTTTTTAATCCAACAAGATTTTATTGAGTTTGCAGGAAGGACAATACAAACATTGTAAGCAGAGTTACATAGCTCCTCTTATACAATACATAATCCAGTAAACAATCAACCGTCTCGATATAACACGGCTAATGCCCCGTACACACGGTCGGACTTTGTTCGGACATTCCGACAACAAAATCCTAGGATTTTTTCCGACGGATGTTGGCTCAAACTTGTCTTGCATACACACGGTCACACAAAGTTGTTGGAAAATCTGATCATTCTGAACGCGGTGACGTAAAACACGTACGTCGGGACTATAAACGGGGCAGTGGCCAATAGCTTTCATCTCTTTATTTATTCTGAGCATGCGTGGCACTTTGTCCGTCGGATTTGTGTACACACGATCGGAATTTCCGACAACGGATTTTGTTGTCGGAAAATTTTATCTCCTGCTCTCCAACTTTGTGTGTCGGAAAATCCGATGGAAAGGTCTCCATGCTCACGTTTACATCTAGTACACGTTGGTTCCGCCTGCCTGTTCATTAAATGTAATCTGTGTGGAGTGTAATATGTTCTCAGTAATATATATAATTGGGTGAGTTTTTGTGACACATTGAGTGAACATTGGTTCACTGCCTGAAAGATCTCCTCCCACTGATCCCCGTCTAGTTGACCCACCTCTGTTTCCCATTTCTCTCTTACCCTCAAGGGATGGTGTCTCATCACGGACTGTAGCAGGATGGCATAGCATTGAGAAATAAATCCTTTAGATGAGCCAGCATCCCTCAGTAGGTTGAATACCGGGGTTGGGGATAAATGCCACTCCGAAGAGCGGCTCTGTATGTGTATTGCATGTTTAAGCTGCACATAGTAGAATAACATTGAAGCTGGCAGATTATACGTTTCCTTTAAGTTTGCAAATGTTCGTAATGTTCAACAATATATTCAGGTAGTAAACCTGACAACCTTGTGGACATGCCCCTCATCTCCTTACCCTAACCCTCCACCCAATCCCACCCCCCATACCCACCTCCCTCCCTTACGGGGTGTGAATCAAAGGAGAGCGAAGTCTTGCCTGCCTTACCTCCCTTATCGATTTATTCGATTTAAGCCCTTTTTATATTATCTCCTTTAAGTAGGTCCAAGTTTTTTTGAATTTAGGCCAGCCTGCCCATTTCCCCCTGCATTCCTGATCCTCATCTGGTTCCACTCCCCCTCGGTCCAAGCTTTCTATGTTGTAGATTTCATTGAGATCGAATAGCCAATCTCGCGTTTTGGGACTTAAAGGGTTCAACCAGTTTAGTGAAATCTGTCTCTTGGCTGAGTCTAATATTATCGGGGTCAGGGAGGTCTTGTAACTCTTTACTGTATCTTGGGTACCGTGGAAGAGACAGACCCAAGGATCCTCCTCTATTTCCTTCCCCGTAAATTCTTTTGACAGGGATAAAATTTTTTTCCAAAAGACCTTTATAATAGGGCATTCCCACCAAATATGGGCCATTGTGCCTTTAGTCTGGCAACCCCTCCAGCAGGAGTTCCCCTTAGATCCATCTATCTTGCTAACTCTGTCCGGGGTGGCATACCATCTTGATAATACTTTGTAGTGAATTTCCGTTCTCCTAATATCTAATGCTGCATAATGTACCAGGTTCAAGATTTTACCCAGAGTGTTACTAGTGCATGGTAACCCCAATTCCTGCTCCCACCTTAAGATATAATGAGGCGTCTTACCCTCCTGTGGCTCTCCCAGTACTCTGTAGATTTGACCTATAACACCTCCCGGGTTCTCCGTCACACAGAGTTTTTCAAGAGGTCTGAGCTCCTCTATACTCCTAAGGGGCTTTGGTAATTTACTTATGAAATGGGAGAGCTGTAAATACCTCCACCAATCTATCACCCAGTGTTCTCCCTCTCGGTTCAATTCCGTGAAAGTGCGTATTTCCCCCCTACTAATAAAATTTTTCAATTGAAGAGTGTCATCTTTTAACCACTCCCCCCCTACTGTACTCGTTCCTGGTTCAAAAAATAAATTATTCTTCATATATATTAAAGGTGAATTGTGCGACCATTTGTGCTGGGTATGAATTCTGTCCCATAATTTAAAAGTGTTTTGTGTTAATAAAGAAATATCAGTGCTGAATGTCCTAAATTTTGGGGGGTTCCATAGTGAATGTGCCAAATTATTATTACTTAAGATATATTCAATATTCACCCACCGCTTATCAGTCTCTTTCTTACTCCATTCTATAACCCGTGAAAGCACTACTGCAATATAGTACCTATTGAAATCTGGTGCCGCTATTCCACCTTTTTTTTTACCTCTACTCAGTGTTGCATAAGAAATACGAGGTTTATTACCACCCCAGACAGCCTGGGTAATTAATTTCCTTAAAGCCCCCAGAAAATACCTTGGTAGAGGGATCGGAAGCAGCTGAAATTTATATAAAATCTTTGGGGTGATCGTCATTTTTACCGCATTCACGCGACCAAACCAGGAGAGCGGTCTCGACCTCAATCTCCCAGCCTCATGCCTGATTTCATCTAGTAGTGGGATGTAATTACTTTGGAACAACTTTTTAATAGAGTTGGCAAGCTTAATACCCAAATAATTAATCTCCCTTCTCCAGGGGAAGGGAAACACGGAGGTTAGATGAGCTTCCTCCTGCTTCGTGAGGCTAATGTTTAGGATTTCAGATTTGCCGGGATTGATTTTAAAATTGGAGGCTTCTCCATATCGCCTTAGAATTCGCCATATGTTAGGGAGGGTTACTCTGGGAGCTGAGACAAAAAAGAGTATATCATCGGCAAATGCTGCCAGTTTGTGCTCCTCTGGTCCCACCCGGACCCCCTTACAATCGGGACTGCTCCGGATGGTAGCTAGGAGAGGCTCCAGGGACAGAACAAACAGGAGAGGGGAGAGAGGGCACCCCTGCCTGGTTCCGTTTTTCATTTCAAAAGTTTTGGATACTGCCCCATTTACCCTTACAACTGCCGTTGGTCTGCTGTATAAGGCCTTAACCCAGGAAATAAACCTGGGTCCAATACCCATTTCCTCTAATGTATCCATCAGGAACCCCCAGTCTACCCTGTCGAAGGCCTTTTCGGCGTCCATCGACAGGAATAGAGCAGGGGGTCCCCTATGTCTACAGAACTCCGTCAGCAGCACCGCCCGAACCCCATTGTCTCTACACTGTCTCCCCGGGACAAAACCGGACTGGTCCGGGTGTACTAGGTCCGCCATGAGTCGCTTTAGTCTGTTAGCCAGGACCTTTGCATATAGTTTTACGTCCGTGTTGAGTAGAGAAATAGGCCGGTAGCTCGAACACAGCTTGACATCCTTCCCATCTTTTGATATTAAAGTTATCGTGGCGCGCAGGGCCTCTCGCTCCATCTCGACTCTGGTGCCCAGTTCGTTCCAATATTTGCAGAGCTTGGGGACCAGAATATGTTTCATTTTTAATAAATAGTTGGAGGAGAAGCCGTCCGGGCCCGGACTTTTACCCTTCGGGGTATCTTTTAATGCTGCTAGAATTTCTCCCTCCTCTATGGGGTTGTCCAGGAGATCTCTATCTTCATCAGACAATACTCCTAGACCTGCCTCTTTTAGGAATTCTCTTCTCCTTGCTGTCCGAGCGCTGACCTCCCCTTCCTCGTGTCTAATTGTATATAAGTCGGCATAGAATTTTCTAAACTCATTAGCCATATCTTCACTTGATACAAACTCTTTACCGCCTGCCCCGTTTATTTTCTCTATGTAATTCCGCCTTCTTTTTTTCCTGATTTGCCTCGCCAGATATTTGCTAGACTTGTTGGCCCAAAGATACCTCTCCTTGGCCATTAAATTTATGGCACTCTTTGCCTCCTGCTCCATCGTGTCCCTCAGCTCCTCTCTCCCAGCAACCATCGCCCGGTAGCAGTCCGCATCCTGTCCCCTGGACCTCTTGTGTAATTGTTCTAGTTGGGACAGGTCCGCTATCAGTTTTTCCCTTTTTTCCTTCCTTTTTTTTTTTTGGGCTACTCCTATAGATATGAGAATCCCCCGTATGTAGGCTTTGTGCGCCTCCCAGAGGATAGAAGAGGAAACCTCGCCTGTGTCGTTCAATGTAAAAAACTGATTTAACTCACTCTGGATCCGGTCTATTACTTCCGGGTCCTTAAGTAGGCTTTCATTCAGCTTCCACGAGAAGGGACGTCTCCCTAACTCTGGGAGCTTCAGCCTTATCGTGACAGGTGAATGATCAGAAAGAGTTGTTGTTTCAATACTAGTATCTACCACACCTTCTAACAAGCTATGATCCACAAAAATATAGTCCAGCCTGGAGTAGGTCCCGTGCACAGGGGAGTGGAAGGTGTAATCCCTCTCTTTAACATGTTGTATTCTCCACACGTCTATTAATTGACAATGGAATAGTTTCCGCTTAATTGCTCTTAGTGACACCTTCCTGATCCCCTGGGCACGGGACGTACTGTCCCAGGCCGGGTCTAGACAAAAGTTCATGTCCCCGGCCAGGACCATCTCCCCTTCTCCGAATTCCATCAATTTCTCTAACATCTGTCCCAGGAAGACAGTGGGGCTCCTGTTCGGGCAGTATACGTTGGCCAGCGTGATCTTTCTAGAGCCGATGGAACCTTTCAAAAATAAAAAACGACCTTCAGGGTCTATTAATCGATCCCTTATTAGGAAGTTCACTACTTTGGACAGCCCAATAGCTACCCCTTTAGACCCCTTATCGGGGGAATCCCCGTAGTGCCATTGTGGAAACCTGGGGGAGAACAACCTGACCCTGGTGTTGAGGGTCAGGTGTGTCTCCTGCAGGAAGACCACATCCCCTCCCAGGTGATCCAGTTCCCTCAAAATTTTGTGCCTCTTCCTGGGAGAGTTCAGCCCTTTTACGTTATAGGAAATCAATTTAATATCGGGCATCTCTTACAAGGTAGTCATTCTAATCTCTGTACTCTGCTCCCCTTGAACACAACCCGCCTCAGTCTTCCCTTCTCCTCTCCCCCCCACCGAACACCCAACATCTCCTCCCACCACCCTCCTCCCTCCCTCCCTCCCCCCACCCAACCACCCCACCCACCCAACCTCACCACCGCCCCCCACCCCTTGACTCCCGCCCCCCACCCTCCCCCCTATGGCGCCCACTACGCCTGAAGCCCGCCCGTATGGAAGCACACACATACCACACGGCGTGCCTCTTCCGCAGGGGCTGGGCTCCCGCGCCGGCATCCAGGACCCATTCAGTGGGATAGACTCTAGCTGCCCCACCCCCAAGTACGCCCCCCACCGCCCCGTAATCCCCCACCCTAAATACAATACAAATTGCTTTCTAAAGGAGGGATCCTATTACCTCCCTTTTCCTACCAAGTGCCTATCGATTGTTGATAACTTGAGTCCATTGTAACCAAGTCCCCATGTCCCGGGGTCGGCCACCCCTCCCATGTGAAGAGAAGGGCGGCGGAGCAGGGGAGGGGGGGGAGAAGGGAGGGAGAGGGGGGGGGGAGGAGGAGAAAAAAAAAAAAAAAAAAAAAAAGAAAAAGAGGGGAGGGGGGAAAACCCCCACCTCCCTCCCTCCCACCACCCCCCACCCCCCCGCCCGATCTCCAGCGTCTATTCCAAAACCGGGACCGAGATACCCAGATTGCTACAAAAGTCCTGCATTTCTTCCATGTATCTCATTCTGAAGGATCTTCCCTCTTTGAAGACTATCAGGGATGTTGGAAACCCCCAGCTGTACTTTAAATTGGCCTTCCTGAGTAGATCGAGGACTGGTCTCATCTGTCTTCTCCTCTCTAAAGTCCCTGCTGAGAGGTCGATAAAGATTTGCAAGTCCCTGTTTTCAAATTTGAGAGGTGGCGCCCCTTTTAATTTTTTCCAGATTTTTTCTTTGTCCTCATATTGATGAAATTTAATTATGACGTCTCTTGGGATGTCTTGCTTAATGTGGGGGGGCTTCCTTATTCTATGGACCCTATCGATACTCAACACCTCGTCTTCCCGCCTACCCAGCAAGGGATTGAAAATTTTTCTCATCTTCTCGCCCAGGTCCTCATCTTGTTGTTCCGGGATTGATCGAATGCGTAAGTTTTGACGGCGGCTCTGGTTCTCCTGTTCCTCGAGTCTAAAAGCCAAAGCTCGGTTTTCACTCTGCACCTTCTCGACTCGTTTTTTTAGGTCTGCTAAGTCTTTAGCTTGTTTACTGGAGGCCTCCTCCGCCTCTTCAACCCGGCGGAGAAGATGCCCCATATCTGAGCGGACGTTTGAAATCTCTTCTTTTATAATGCTCTCTAGTTTCCTCTCCAGTTTGGTAAACATTTCGCTAATATCTGTTTTGCTTGGTACTTGGGCCATGATTCTCTGTTCTTCTGCTGCAGTATAGGCTGGTGACCCCTCCGTGTCCCGCTCCTCATGGGGCCTATCTCCCTGTCCCCCCTTTTGTTTCTGTTGGTCCTTTTTCTTAGTACCTAAATGTTTCCCCTCCGTTCCCGGGCTCTTTACACCTGCTTCTTTCAGGTATTTTTGAATAGAGCTGGTATTAAGGCTCTCTCTTGGGTTATTGGTTTCTGCTTGTCTCGAAGACCGGCCTTTCATGTTTTCCTGAGCTTTCTTTTTGAATATAACTATACACCGACTCTCAGAGCCTCCTTTCTTTATTTTTCAGTAAGTTACACCGAGCCCCCCTACATACCCAGAGGGGTTGATTATGCCCTTATGTGCCTGCAGTAGTAGGAGGCCTTCTTTATACCGCCTTTTAGACACAGCATCTATGGGGAATGTTGCTGAAATCAGCACTGCTTGTAGTTCCGTCGATGGCCTATGTAAAGTGCCCAGGGTTAGGGAGCTTGACCCCTTTTATCCGACTACTGTCGGTGTCAATACATTTACTTCCACCGGGGGGGTGCAATGAGGGCAGGGAGGGCAGATGTTATTGCTTCCAGCAGGGGGGTCCGCTCAGAGTGATTGAGCCTTAAGGGAGGCGAGACGCCAGATCCGCTCACACTTCAGACCCCTTTACCGGGCAAAAAAAAAAAAAAAAAAAAAAAAAAAAAAAAAAAAAAAGGGTCTTGCAAGAAACCTCAAGCCCCCTGAGCCAGTCCGGTCTCCAATCCCCCTCCAGTGGCCACAAGTTATTCCAACAGTAAACAAGTCTGAGATATGGCCAGACTACAAAGTCATTATATGCACACGTTGATGATAAGCCTCTATGAGGCGTCTCCTACCTGGATGTCTCGTCCAGGGAGCTGCTACTTCTCCTTGGTCAGATCCGTTGGAGGGAATGTCCATTCAGTAGTGTGCAGCTGTGTAAGTGGCACTTCAGAGAGAAAGAGGCGGCGGGCTCCGGGGCTGTGAATCCGGGATGGACGATCACCTCGGTGGTGCAGCATCCGCTTAAGGAGGTAGGGGGGAGCAGGGCAGGCAGGATGGCCGGGCACGCAGACCTAGACCGGCCGCTCGTGGTCTCTCACTCCACGAGACCCCGCCGCAGCCCGTCCGCGTCCCATCTCTTCGCTTCCTGGAGCCGGCGCAGGGCTCCTCCCCCGTGCTGACGTCAGCCGCCCGTCAGCCACACATCTCCCTCGCCTGAATATATGCTTGATATGAGTGACTCCAAACTGCTTCCAACGAGCTCCGCATTGTAATTTAGCTAGTTCCCCATATGTTTCATTGTGCCAAATGGGGCTATATTCCGTATATCCATCAGCATTCTGGAGATATTTGGACTTACTCCACACTTTTTGAATCAGACTAAACGTTGGGTATTTTTTATGTGGTTTAGTGAAGGCTAAAGCCTCTAAAGCCATATGAATCGGTCCCTTACCTACTGTATGAATCATTAGCCTGTGGGATGAGTTTTGTGATGGGACAAATGTACCAATCAGGTGCTATAATTGGGAGGCCAGGTAATACAACCATGGGTTGGGCAGTGCCAGTCCACCACAGTCCTTGGGTCTCTGTAGGTGTTCTAATTTTATCCGGGCGGGACCATTTTTCCAAATAAGAGTTCGGAAAATGGCATTAACTATATGAAATATTTTTAAGGGGATAACCATAGGGGTGTTATGCAGAAAATAGAGTAACTGAGGCATAAGAATCATTTTTATTAGATTTACTCTACCTGCTACCGACATTAACAGAGAGTTCCAGGTCTTAATTTTGTCTCGGAAGCGTTGTAGGAGTGGAAGTATATTGAAATGTATAAAGTCCTGGGGCTGGGACGTAATTTGAATCCCTAGATATTTGAAGGAAGTAGTAATCGGAATTGGGCACGTGGCGCACACCTCCTGTGTTTCATCTCCATCCAATAAAAGAAGGGCAGACTTTGACCAATTTATGAGAAGGCCAGAAAACTTCCCAAATTTAGATATGGTCGACATGGCCTCCTGAAGGGAGGGGCCAGTATCACCAAGTAGGAGCATGGTGTCATCGGCATACAACATCATTTTTTCCTGCATGTCACCATAGCAGAAGCCTGTAATGCCCCGATTTGCCCTGATTCCGATCGCCAATGGTTCAATAGCCAGCGCGAAGAGGAGAGGGGACAGGGGACAACGCGAAGCTCAGGGACAGAAAGCCAGACACCCTCACAGTAGCCTCAGGCTGACTATAAAGGAGCTTAACCCAAGAGACATATTGTGGACCAAATCCAAAACTCCGCAAGACCGACCACAGATAATCCCAGTCTATGCTATCAAATGCCTTAGTGGCATCCAAAGACAGCAAGGCCCTGGAACCCATGTTGTCTGCTTTGGATTGCATATTAAGGAATAGCCTTCTCAAATTAACCGCAGTTGATTTATTGGGCATGAAGCCAGCCTGGTCTCCATGTACAATTGAAGTAATAACTCCATTTAATCTAATGGCCAGAGCTTTAGCTAATATTTCCACGTCACTCTGTAACAAAGAGATCGGGCGATATGCCCCCGGGTCTACTGGATCTTTACCAGGTTTAAGTAGCAAAACAATATTAGCCCTAGACATTGATATTGGTAGGCGTCCCTCCTCCCGGGCTCTATTAAAGACCTTAAGCAATTGGGGTAGTAGTTCAGTAGGATACTGTTTATATATCTCTATGGGAATTCCATCTTCCCCTGGCGCTTTGCAGTTAGGAAAGGATCCAACCGCAGTCTGTAGTTCTTCCGCTGTAAGGGGGTTCTCCAAGAGTACCCTCTGATCTGTGTTTAATTTGGGGAAATCTATCTGTCCTAAGTATTGTTCTAACTCCTCAGGTGTGTAAGCTGTACCCGGCTTATATAAGTCTTCATAATAAGTAGATAGTTCCTGCAACACCTTCTCAGGCGTATTAACTATGTTGCCCGTCTTAGTCCTAATAGCACCTATGGTTGGGGACTTCTGGTATGAATTTGTGATTCTTGCCAGTATGCGGCCTGTTTTCTCGCCCTCCTCAAAAAAAGCTTGTTTTGCAAAGAATCTCTTCTTGTCGGCCGACGAGGATAGCAGTTGACAATATGCAGACAAAGCTGCCTGCCATGCCTCCTTGGTCGAATCAGAAGGATCCGCGACATATGATTGTTCCATCTCTTGTACTTTAGCTTCAAGTTCATTTTTAAGAGCAGATGAGTCTTGTTTAACCTTATTCATTTCAGCGATTAATACACCCCTCAAATATGCCTTAAAGGCATCCCACTGCCCAACCAATGAGTCATTTGGATCCTGGGTGCGGAAAAACTCACACATGCTCCCTACTATCCCCTCATGTGAGCGGAATAGTTTCAACCAGAAAGGCCTCTTTCACACGGGGCAGATCAGTCATGATCCGCCCCGTGAACACACGCTGGCTCAGCGGGGATCGCTCCGCCGATCCCCGCTGAGCAGGAAGATGACAGGTGCATCGCTGCACGCTGTGCAGCGACGGACCTGTCAGAGCGCCGCTCTCCCCTATGGGGGGATCGGATGATGACGGTCCGTAGTGTCCGTCGTCATCCGATCCGATCCGAAAACGGAGGGAAAAGTAGGTTTTTCCTCCGTTACACTTTTCGGATCGGAGCGGGGTCGGATGTCAGCGGACATGTCACCGCTGACATCCGACGCTCCATAGGGATGACTGTATGTCCGTTTTTCATCCGAAAACGGATGGATGAAAAACGGACATACGGATCATCCGTGTGAAAGAGGCCAAAGAGTTAAATTTCCAGGGGGCTTTAGGTAATGTAACTATTATGTAACTATTTAGGTAATGCAACTATTATGAGCCGTATAACCACTGGAGAGTGGTCAGATACACTGCGAGGCCTATGTATCATATCAGAAATAAACGGGAGCATGTTTAAGCTGCACACCCCCAGGTCAATTCTAGACAAACAGCCATGGGTTTTAGAAAAACATGTGAATTGTCTAACTCCTGGATTCCTGTGTCTCCAGATATCCACCCAGCCCACCTCTTGCAACAACCGCGCCAGGGGGGTATCCCTGGAGAGGGCAGAGGCTCCGGGTCCCGGGTGTCTATCTTCAACTGGATTTAAACAGCAGTTAAAGTCCCCCGTTACCAACAGCGGTGCGTCAGGCCTGCCACCCAAAAATGTTAGCAGAGACCTAAGCACCGCCGCCGTGAAGGGGGGGGGGAATATATACCACCACCAGCACACAAGTCAATGTACCCAATCTGCAATGGAGAAAAACATTTCGACCTTCACTATCAATTTCATTAGCAAATTCTTCATAGTCCAGGTTACCGTGAATCAGCACGCTCACTCCCCTAGAGTAGGAAGTGTGCGTAGAATGATAGGCTTTTCCCACCCAGGAGTAACCTAGGAAGCTCACAGTGTCCGCAGTCAAGTGGGTCTCTTGGTAGCAAAGGATGCCGGGGATGTACTTCTTCAAACACATACGAATCATAGTACGTTTCAGTGGGGAGTGGAGTCCCCTAACATTCCAAGATACTAACGGGATGTCTGCCATGTCTGCTGGTAGGCAAGTAATGTTGACAGGTAATTTATGCGCACCTGTGCAAGATGGTGGATCCACTTCTGTAGCAAAGTTCCACTGGATTTGCCGTTTGCCGTGAGGTTGATGAACTCGTGCCCTTTTGATATATTATCCGTTCTGCTTGTGACTCTCATTGGTAAATTCTTCCCCGCAACAGTGGGGGGCAATGGAAAAGGAAACCTTCTTGTGCTATAAACCGCACTTTCTGCCAACATGGCAACTTTAACAATATTCCATCGCTCTTTTTCAATGTAAATGGTCATTCGTAATTCAACTTTTGTTCCAATTCGCTCTCATTACACTGCTTAGGAATATTCTGTCCCCCAGCCAAGGAACATCTTTCAACATTGAAAAGAAGGAAAAAGGGTATGCTCTGGTTTCCCAACTAGAAAATGATACAGAAGGACATTTTCAAGTAGCTCAGCACTCTGCAAGCAGCCGGTTTAGTCCTATCAATCTTCTTCCTGTGGAGCTTGCCGTTTCAACGCCTGCTCATTTCTATCCAACCAGACTGAAGCGTCCTTAGCGGATTCAAAAAATTGTGCTTGGCCTCTTACCACAATCCGTAGTTTCGCCGGATATAGCATAGCATATGGGAGTTGTAAAAGCCGCAATCTGCGTTTCACGTCTGTGAATTTAGCTTTGCGCCTCTGGACTTCTGCCGAGAAGTCCGGGTAGAAGGATACCCGGACGCCATTATGGAGAACATTTGCCTTTTCCCGAGCTTGTCTCAGCACTGCTTCTCTATCCTTGTAATGTAAAATTCTTGCCAGAATGGATCTTGGAGGGCCCCCTGGTGGAAGGGGGCGTGAAGGCACTCAGTGAGCACGTTCCACTGCAAACATTGGGGAAAATGCATTTTTTCCAAAGAGTTCCAGTAGCCAGTTTTCGACATAGGTGGTGGGGTCCCTCCCCACCACTTTCTCAGGCAACCCCACTATGCGAACATTGTTTGGCCTTAAGCGATTTTCCAAATCCTCTGCATGATCATATGCATCCCTGGCTAATTGTAGTGCTGTTCTGGTATCTTGTGTCATAGGTGGTAACTGATCTTCTATGTCACTGACTCTGCTTTCCACAGCCGTGGTCCGCTCACGTATCTTCTGTATGTCTTGCCTTAGTAGTGACATATCTTCTCTCAGACCCCCAAACTGCTCCTTCAAAGTGTTAACAGAAGCTGTACAGTTGTTCACAGCTCTGAGTATGTCAGCTAAAGTAGGCTGCATATTGTCCGGGTCCGCTGCGCTTTGTGGTTCCCCAGATGCATGGGAAGACTGCTCCCCCTCCTCCTCTCCCCAGAGCACCTGAGTGTTATCTGCCTGCATGGCCTCCTGCATAGCATGTGTCCCAGCCTGACTGGATGGCTGCTCAGTTCCCAATGTCCCAGCCATTTTCTGTGCATAGTATATCATATCTCTAGGGGTATCTTTCCCAGAAAATTTTGGCGTCTTACTTGTTTTAGGCCCAGAGTCTTTCAGCTTGTCCTGTCTGCGCGGTGTGTGCTTCACTGAGGGCGCCGCAGCGCCATCTTGGATCTCCAGTCCTTTTCGGAACTTTCCTCTGGTGCAGAGAGCCGGCAGATGATCCCCTGGGGTCTCAGGATCGTGCCCGCGCTGCATAGGGCAAAAGAAAGTCGGTATGTGGGCTGGGGGAGGATCGGTTACCGGATCGCTGCTGGGAGCTGTAGGAGATGCGTCCTCTCACATGCCTACCTTGGCCACGCCCCCCAGTTGCCAGTTTTTCGTTGCCTTTCGTTGCCCATGTCTTTATTTGCAGTAAAGTCTATATTACTATTACCTTCCTCATCTGCTGTACAGTTCTTGGGAAAGGGTTCACCGGCAGTACTAGTGAGTTGGCAGGGCATGAGCGCATGGGCAACTGCCTGTACAAAGCCTGACATTATCTACAGTATCTTCCCCAATCTGGTTATTTAAAGCCCACTCAGGGATCGTTTTTTTTTTTAATTTGAAAATTGCTTTTGATATAATTTATAATATAAACACACTTGCCATATTGCTATGAAAAAGTTTCAGTTCTCTTCTAATTTACAAAAAATGGGTATGAATATTGTGTATAGACTGATCCTTGCAAGTGGTGGTACAGATGTGCAATGAGGGTTAACTAGCAAGCAATAAGCAAATTGTCTTTCCAACCTGTTTGAAAATCTCGGTGGCTAGTCAGCAAGTCCCTTTTCTCAGGAAAGGGAATGATACCTGCAATGTGTATGCCATCTGAACATTATCAGACTAATGCCGTGTACACACAGGCGGACTTTTCGACTGGACTTGTCCGACGGAACAAATCCGTTGGACAATCCGACCGCGTGGGGGCTTCATCGGACCTTCGGCTGACTTTTTCTGTCGAAAATCAGACGGACTTGTTTCAAATCTTTCCGATGGACTCGAGTCCGGTCAAAAAGTCAGTTCGTCTGTATACTAGTCCGACGGACAAAAAAGAGCGCTAGGGCAGCTATTGGCTACTGGCTATGAACTTCCTTATTCTAATCTCTTCGTACGTCATCACGTTCATACCAACGGACTTTCGAACGGACTTTAGTCCGTTCATGTGTGGGCAAGTCCAGTCGTCCGAAAGTCTGTCGTAACTCCGTCGAAAGTCCGTCGGAAAGACCGTCGGACGTTTGATGCTGAAAAGTCCGCCCGTGTGTACACGGCTTTAGGAGCACAAGCCTGCTGGGTTCTGGAGTGGAGATTTACAGTCTCAGATAAGACCACCAGATTTATCACTCCCTTTCATTCCCGAAGAGGGATCTGCCCATCTACAGCAATCTAACAAGACCGCAGGATCCTATGAACCTTGATTTGTAATTTACTTTTGATGGTGGATGGAAGAAAAAAAGGTATACTATGATAGCTGTACAGGAATATGCCCATAGCCAGAGCCTATGCACTGACCTATTGTACCTAATTTGACGATGAGAATTAGAAATTTTACTAACATACTAGTTGAGTTTTGCGGGTATTGGGTGACTCTGTAATTGTAGGTTTACTTGTCCTCTGGCAATTCTGACCAATTAGGCACATTGAATATTACAGCTCTGGACAATTTTTTTGGCAACCAGGTTATCATAAAACATATGGTAGATAAACCAGGTTTTCCAGTGAGTGTAGGGAATGCCTGCAGCAGCATTTCTTTAACCACTTGACATCCGGAGGACGTCATATGACGTCCTCGACTTTCGGGGCTTATATCTGAATGATGTCTGAGGCTACAGACATCATTCAGATACCGGCATTTTCAGCCGGCGATTCCGTACACCATAAGAACGATCATAGCGGCTGTTCCGCCGCTTGATCGTTCTTACGGGCGGCGGGAGGGGACGTCCCCCCCCTCCCGCCGCCCTCCGGTGCTACTACCGACTCACCTCAGCGATCGGTGAGTCGGATAGCGGATCCGCCGGCGCCGGATGTTCACCATAGAGATTTCCGGCGGACCAGATGGTCGCCGGAGTCTCTATGATCGTTCGGAGGCCGGGCGCGATGTTATGACGTCACGCCCGGCCTCTGCATTCAAAAAAACGGCGCCGCTTCAGCTGTGAAGCGGCGATCGTTTTATTTTTTTTTTTGATTTTAGGCTTCCCAGCCTAGAGGTGAGATGTGGGGTCTTATTGACCCCATATCTCACTGTAAAGAGGACTGATCGTCTCATATTCCTATTACAAGGGATGTTTACATTCCTTGTAATAGGAATAAAAGTGATCAAAAAAAAAAAAATTTTTTTAAAGTGTAAAAATAAAAATTTTTAAGTAAAATTAACAATAAAAAAAAAAAAAAAAATTTTTAAAGCGCCCCTGTCCCCGTGAGCTCGCACGCAGAAGCGAACGCATACGTAAGTCCCGCCCACATATGAAAACGGTGTTCAAACCACACATGTGAGGTATCGCCGCGAACGTTAGAGCGAGAGCAATAATTTTGGCCCTAGACCTCCTCTGTAACTCAAAACATGTAACCAGTAAAAAATGTTAAAGCGTCGCCTATGGGGATTTTTAAGTACCAAAGTTTGGCGCCATTCCACGAGCGTGTGCAATTTTGAAGCGTGACATGTTAGGTATCTATTTACTCGGCGTAACTTCATCTTTCACACAATGCAAAAAAATTTGGCTAACTTTGCTGTTTTGTTTTTTTTTAAAGCATGAAACTGTTTTTTTTTCAAAAAAAACGCGTTTGAAAAATTGCTGCGCAAATACCGTGCAAGATAAAAAGTTGCAATGACCGCCATTGTATTCTCTAGGGTCTCTGCTAAAAAAACATATATAATGTTTGGGGGTTCTATCTAATTTTATAGCAAAGAAATGATGATTTTTGACATGTAGGAGCGAAGTGTCAGAAATGGCCTGGATGTGAAGTGGTTAAAGTATATTAGTCCTGGCCATCAAGTGACATGTGACATTATTAGTTCCTTCCAGGTACAGAGCTTTGTTTTAATAGCCATGTTGCCTGGTTCCCAGCTGTCATCTTCTGGAGCGACAGTCCCTTTTTAAAATATAAATCCCTTTACACACAATTTTGGATTCTCTCTGCCACACTGAGCCTAGTTTGCTAGGTTAAAGAACGTCTAATAGTACACTTCAACCCTGGTGGCAGAAGGCCTAAACTGCAGATGAATTATGACCCCCCTTTACCAATTTACCGCTGATTAAAGGGTTGGTTCACCTTTTCCATAAAACTGCCTATGTAGATATAGGGACCATCTGTACATAAAAACAGACTCTGTAGCTTTGACTAAAGTTGAATAATGCCCTTGCTGAAACCTGACCTGAAAACTCCCAGGATGTTGCTAAGCGAGGTCCAGCTATTACTGTTCACCTTCATCATCACAAGAGTGAGCTCTTTCTGAGATTCAAACCTCCTCACATGCGCTTTCTTTGCCCTGATGCAGTAGCTCTGAGCTCAGTGTTGAGAGCTCACTCCTGGGATGGTGGATGGTGAAGGTGAGTGATAATATTAAGCTTCCCTTAGCAACGTCCTTAGCAATGTCCTGGAAGTTCTTGAGTCAGGCTTCAAGAGGTACATAAATGGCCTACACCTATAGCAATGGCATTATTTAACTTTGGTCAAAGCTGCACAGTTTGTTTTTATCTACAGGTGCTCCTTATCTGCATAGGCAGGTATTTTGGCAAAGATGAACTAACCCTTTAAATATTGGGGGTCAGTGCCTTTTATAGCACCACGAATAATAGCGCTGATATTGGTGGCCAGTCTCTCCATAAAACTCTACATGTCAGTTCTTTTACAGTAGAGAGGAAGGTGGGCAATAAACAGAGAGTGATGAAGCGTAGTGTTTTACAAATTCTTAATGTCCCATGCGCATTGGGCATTTAGCTCAGATGCATGGGACTATGGCATTTAGCTGCATGCAGATGACATAGTTGTACCATTCAGCCCTGCAGTCAGCCTTTCAAACTCTATGAAAAGCTGACAACTGCTGTAGCTGGGACATATGCCTGGAATGCAGACTTCTTGGGCACATACAGTCTTAAATATACAGTAAGTAACATTAGGTGCACCATCCAGCCTCAGCAGCCACTATCCCGGCCAGCGGTGGCTCCACTATCCTGGCCTGCAGCGGCTCCACTATCCCAGCCAGCGGTGGCTCCACTATCCCGACCAGCGGCGGCTCCTTCTACAACCCAGGGACATGTGTGCAGACTGCACACCTGACCCTCTGTAAGTTGAAGCTGCTCTTTGGTAGCAGCCTCTCTGTCCACTCTTCTGTCCTCTTTTCTGTCCTGTGAAGCATGCGGTACTTAACTTTGCACCTTACACATAGAGAACTCTTGAGCCTTGCACCCTATACATAGCGATCCTTGCACCCTGTACATAGCGATCCTTGCACCCTGTACATAGTGATCCTTGCACCCTGTACATAGTGATCCTTGCACCCTGTACATAGTGATCCTTGCACCCTGTACATAGCGATCCTTGCACCCTGTACATAGCAATCCTTGCACCCTGGCTGTACATAGCGATCCTTGCACCCTGTACATAGTGATCCTTGCACCCTGGCTGTACATAGCGATCCTTGCACCCTGTACATAGCGATCCTTGCACCCTGTACATAGCGATCAATGCACCCTGTACATAGCGATCATTGCACCCTGTACATAGCAATCCTTGCACCCTGTACATAGCGATCAATGCACCCTGGCTGTACATATAGTGATCCTTGCACCCTGTCTGTACATAGCGATCCTTGCACCCTGTACATAGCAATCCTTGCACCCTGTACATAGTGATCCTTGCACCCTGGCTGTACATAGCGATCCTTGCACCCTGTACATAGCGATCCTTGCACCCTGTACATAGCGATCCTTGCACCCTGTACATAGTGATCCTTGCACCCTGGCTGTACATAGCGATCCTTGCACCCTGTACATAGCGATCCCGACCAGCGGCGGCTCCTTCTACAACCCAGGGACATGTGTGCAGACTGCACACCTGACCCTCTGTAAGTTGAAGCTGCTCTTTGGTAGCAGCCTCTCTGTCCACTCTTCTGTCCTCTTTTCTGTCCTGTGAAGCATGCGGTACTTTACTTTGCACCTTACACATAGAGAACTCTTGAGCCTTGCACCCTATACATAGCGATCCTTGCACCCTGTACATAGCGATCCTTGCACCCTGTACATAGTGATCCTTGCACCCTGTACATAGTGATCCTTGCACCCTGTACATAGTGATCCTTGCACCCTGTACATAGCGATCCTTGCACCCTGTACATAGTGATCCTTGCACCCTGTACATAGCGATCCTTGCACCCTGTACATAGCAATCCTTGCACCCTGGCTGTACATAGCGATCCTTGCACCCTGTACATAGTGATCCTTGCACCCTGGCTGTACATAGCGATCCTTGCACCCTGTACATAGCGATCCTTGCACCCTGTACATAGCGATCAATGCACCCTGTACATAGCGATCATTGCACCCTGTACATAGCAATCCTTGCACCCTGTACATAGCGATCAATGCACCCTGGCTGTACATATAGTGATCCTTGCACCCTGTCTGTACATAGCGATCCTTGCACCCTGTACATAGCAATCCTTGCACCCTGTACATAGCAATCCTTGCACCCTGTACATAGTGATCCTTGCACCCTGGCTGTACATAGCGATCCTTGCACCCTGTACATAGCGATCCTTGCACCCTGTACATAGCGATCCTTGCACCCTGTACATAGTGATCCTTGCACCCTGTCTGTACATAGCGATCCTTGCACCCTGTACATAGCAATCCTTGCACCCTGTACATAGTGATCCTTGCACCCTGGCTGTACATAGCGATCCTTGCACCCTGTACATAGCGATCCTTGCACCCTGTACATAGTGATCCTTGCACCCTGGCTGTACATAGCGATCCTTGCACCCTGTACATAGCGATCCTTGCACCCTGTACATAGCGATCCTTGCACCCTGTACATAGCGATCCTTGCACCCTGGCTGTACATAGTGATCCTTGCACCCTGTACATAGCGATCCTTGCACCCTGTACATAGCAATCCTTGCACCCTGGCTGTACATAGTGATCCTTGCACCCTGTACATAGCAAACTTCTGGGCCTTGCACCCTGTACATAGCAAACTTCTGAGCCCTGCACCCTGTACATAGCAAACTTCTGAGCCCTGCACCCTATACATAGCAAACTTCTGCACCCTGTTTGTATCACATTCCTGAACGCTGCACTCTGTATGTAGTGTACTTCTGAACCCTGTGCATAATGCACTCATGGTATTTAACAATGTCTTTGTATGGCCCTCCCATTGACAGCGCAATTCGGTCACACCCACCCTTTATCATGGTGTGCTCTCCCCCTGTGGGGGGGGGGGTTGTGGTGGGGGCGTGGTTGAGCCTTGGGTGACACCATTAAGTGCATTGTGGCAGGCTAGACAGGAGAGAGCCTTATGCGCTAGCCTGCCAAGTGTCTACTGCTCTGTCCTGCTTCTGCTGTCACTCCACAGTGACAGGACAGAGCACTGTGGCAGGCTAGGAATTGAGAGCTGTGGTGGTACGGTAAAACATGGTATTTCCCCCCGGGGGGGGGGGGGGTGACA
The DNA here is from genome assembly GCF_042186555.1 of Aquarana catesbeiana. Lineage (NCBI taxonomy): Eukaryota > Metazoa > Chordata > Amphibia > Anura > Ranidae > Aquarana > Aquarana catesbeiana. The sequence goes on from NC_133326.1 coordinate 617,406,898, forward strand.
CCATGTTTTACGGCACCAGGTGACACCAACCCTAGTGATGCCACTGCGTCTGTGAACAGCAATTTTCAATTCTTGCCACAGATTCTAAATTGGATTCAGGTCTGGACTTTGACTGGGTCATTCTTACACATGAATATGCTTTTATCTAAACCATTCCATTGTAGCTCTGGCTATATGTTCAGGGTCGTTGTCTTGCTGGAAGGTATACCCAGTCTCAAGTCTTTTGCAGACTCTAATGCCCCGTACACACGGTCGGATTTTCCTACGGGAAATGTTCGATGGGAGCTTGTTGTCGGAAATTCCGACCGTGTGTAGGCTCCATCGGACATTTTCCGTCGGAATTTCCAACAAACAAAATTTGAGATCTGGATCTCAAATTTTCCGACAACAAAACCCATTGTCGTAAATTCCAATCATGTGTACACAATTCTGGCGCACAAAGTTCCGCGCATGTTCGGAATCAAGTAGAAAAGCCGCACTAGCTATTGAACTTCATTTTTCTCAGCCTGTCGTACGTGTTGTACGTCACCGCGTTCTTGATGTTCGGAATTTCTGACAAGATTTGTGTGACCGTGTGTATGCAAGACAAGTTTGAGCCAACATCCGTCGGAAAAAAAAACATGGATTTTGTTGTCGCAATGTCCGATCGTGTGTACGCGGCATTACAGGTTTTCTTCTAAGATTGCCCTGTATTTGGCTCCATCCTTTTTCCCATCAACTCTGACCAGCTTCCCTGTCCCTGCTGAAGAAAAGCATCCCCACAACATGATGCTGCCACCACCATTTTTCATGGCGGGGATGGTGTGTTCAGGGTGAAGTGCAGTGTTAGTTTTCTGCCACACATAGCGTTTTACTTTTAGGCCAAAAAGTTCAATTTTGGTCTCATCTGACCAGAGCCACTTCTACCACGTTTGCTGTGTGACCATAGTGATTATCTAAAAAGATATACATGCCTCCTGCATGTATCCTTACCTGCCAAATGTCTCCCCTCTGTCTGTTATGAGACCCGAAAAACTGCAGATTCTGTGGGTGGGTCTGTTGTCTGGAGCTCAGTGGGTGGAGTTGTGATGTCAGTAGACTCCCCGCCCACCTCTACACTCCCCTTGTCAACATGCATTTTCTCCTGTTTATTTCTTACACTGAACTTCTGCTATGATCACTAACATCCAGGTAAAACCCAAAAAAGTCCCCACATGACTTCAGCATGCCCAATCATGCTCAGGTGTGGAGCAGCCAATCCTGGGAGAGCTGGAGAAGAAAGGAGGAGGGGATCTGAAGTACACAGAATGTTTCTCTCAGGCTGGTGCATGAGCTATGCAAATCACCTGTCACTCACAGCAAGGGGAAGAAACGGACTCCTATGTTTCTGTGTGTCAGTTTTTATCTCACTGAAAAAAGATAAGATGATTGCTCAGAACTGGATTACTCTTCGTGGCAAGACTGGGCACAGATGACATGGAATCCTAAACTGTACAAGGTGCAAGCCTTAAAGGGGTTGTAAACCCTCGTGTTTTTTCACCTTAATGCATCCTTTGCATTAAGGTAAAAAAACTTCTATCACTGACCAACCCCCCAGCCCCCCCATTTTACTCACCTTAGCCCGTGCCAGAGATGCGCTCTACCTCTCTGGCGGGGGTTCTCGGCTCTTGATTGGAAAGATTGATAGCAGCGCAGCCATTGGCTCCTGCTGCTGTAAATCAAATCCAATGACGTGGGTGGTGGGGGCGGGGCCGAGTCCGGCATTCTATGTCTTTGGACGCAAATGCTGGACTGGGGAGCGCGCCCGCATGGTAACCACCAGGGAGAGCACGTCTCCTAGTAAGTTTACCAATGGGGGGGAGGAGCCGCAAGCGCCATTGGGGGACCCCAGAAGACGATGATCAGGGCCACTCTGTGCAAAACGAACTGCACAGTGGAGGTAAGTATGATATGTTTGTTATTTAGGAAAAAAACAAAAAACGAGGGTTTACAACCCCTTTCATTAAATTTTTTTTTTCGGGTTTACATCCTCTTTAAAGTATTGCTAAAGGCAAAACTTTTTTATTTTTTATTTTTGGATAGAATGCAGAATGATTAGAACACCTATCATTTGTTATTGCTGTCTGTGCCCTCATTAGCGAGATTCACAGTCTCTATTTCTCCTGTTTCCCATTAAACAGAAAACTACCCATCTGTAGCCACTTAAAGCCTTAAACATACTACAGCGAGGCTAGTCCAGCGATCTCCCCCCTGAGCTGTTGTATTCTGACAAGGGGACGCCCCCCCCCGCCAAAACACTCCGATCAGCGCTCTCTGCCATTGGCTGAGAACGCTGGTCGGGAGTCGGTCAGTTGCTGGTTTTCCAGCATGCACATCCGACAGAAGCTGGCTAAACGGCTGGCTTCTGTCGGACAGACCGACATACACACGGGCAAATGTCTCCCGACCTTCTGTCCGTGTGTGTGGGGTTTAAGAGAAAGCAAAGTGAAAGAAAGATGTGCTCATCACTGCCCTTTAACCGCCAAGTCGCGGGCCGAGTTAGGTCCAGGATGACCTGGGCTCAGAGGAAGCAGCATGAATCATGCTGGTCACCAGATTGAGGATAAGTCGCAGCAGAAAAACGAAAAACGAGGAGGGGACATCTTTGGACTGAAGCTGGATAGTGGAGCAAAAACTGGTTTATTATTAATATTATTATTGTTTATTTTATTATGTTATCTTTTAACTACTCATTTATATCTTAAAGCAGACATTCAGCCTTTACAACCACTTTAAGCCTAGGTTCACATATATGCAATGCGGGAACCAGCTCGATTCCAGCGCCGGTTCTCGCATCTCTCCCACAGGCAGTTCACACTGCCCTCTGCGAACTGCTACGGGTGTCAATACAATGTTAAAGTGGAGTTCCACCCACTTTTACAACTCTTCAGCATCCCTCACTAAACTGTGCACTGTAAACGAATTGGATATTTTAAAAAAAATTTTCTCAGCACCTACTGTATATCTGCTGTATTCATTTTTCACTTCCTCCTCCCTGGCCGTGGCCCATCGCATCATTTCCTGTTTGCAATGCCTTCTGGGAAGGGGCGGCAACTTCCTCTGACATTGCCGTTGCTATGGAAACCTGACCTAAAACCTATCACACTGCTTGTGCTGCACTGAGCATGTGCAAGATCTGCAAGGATGAGATCTGGCTTCAGATGCCCACACTTAAAGGGGTTGTAAAGGTAAAAATTTTTTCACCTTAATGCATTCTATGCATTAAGGTGAAAAAACTTTTGACAGTACCGCCGCCCCCAGCCCCCCCGTTTTACTTACCTGACGCCTCGAATCTTCGCTGCTCGTCCTCGTCATCTTCATTGCAGCTCAGCCTGGTCGCTGATTGGCTGCAGTGGATGGATTGAAAGCAGCGCAGCCATTGTCTCGCGCTGCTGTCAATCACATCCGATGACGCGGCGCGCCGGGGAGGCGGGGCCGAGTGATACAGCGAGCGGCTATAGCCGCCCGCTGTATCACGGGAGCGCGCCCGCAAGCACTCACCACCATGAGAGGGAGCTCGCATTAAGGTGGTAAATGCTTGCGGGGAGGAGCTGAAACAGCCGCCGAGGGACCCCAGAAGACCAGGTTCGGGGCCACTCTGTGCAGAACGAGCTGCACAGTGAAGGTAAGTATAACATGTTTGTTATTTAAAAAAAAAAAAAAAAATACCTTTACAACCCCTTTAAAATGGCCACGGCCTGCTGTAAGTTTATAAAATAACAAACTACTGCTATAAACTAACAAAACAGACCTTAGTTTACAGACTAACTTTACTAGAATACATTAAGCTTGTGTATTATAGGGGTATTTTTATTTAAAAAGTATAATTTTGGCCGGAACACCACTTTAATGACACCCCCCAGATCAGTTCATAGATCTCAGTGCGAACTGTGGATTCAGATCGCATGGGTGAGATTCCAGTGCGGGGATAAAAAAAAAGTCCCTGCAACTTTTTTCTGCAATCTATCCAATGCGAGTTCAGCCATGCAACTTTATGGCTGAACTCACATAGCACAGACATCGCAAAAGATGGGCACCTGCTGTACGGGTGCGAATCGCATGCGATGTCTGAGATCGCTATAGTGTGAACCTGGGCTGAAAGGCATGACTATAAAGATAAGTTACATGTAATCCTTGACCTGATTCTCTAAAACAGAGGTCTCCAAACTTTCTAAACAAAGGGCCAATTTATTGTCCTTCATACTTTTGGAGGGGCTGGACTGTGGCCAGTGGGAGTAGAAAGTGTCCTGGCATCAGTGGGTGTGAACAATGCCCTATTTTTAGTATTAGAGAAATAGTATCCCATTGTTTAAGGGTCCCCCATCATTGATTCCGGCGGTTGTTGATGGTTCCTTATAGCATTCACTTGGACTTTGAGTTATCATTATTTACATATGAGTTCCGGATGGACTTTCAGTCTCATTAGCAGTCCAATATTTTTAAGTCATTTATTTTATGTCAGTTTTATTCTCAGTTCATTTTTTCTACACGATTAATTTTATTTGTGTGTAGTACACTTTTGTGACGTGTAAAACCCTCACATTATTTTTGGTCCTTATGCATACAACTACTACTCCCTATTTTTGGGATTTGTAGTCCTTCTTATTATTTTTTTTTTTTTTCCTCACATATTCACATATATTGTTTTGCCTACTTGTTCACTTCAGGTGCCACTCAATAGTTTATCTATGATATACTTATATAGTTCACCCATATACCTTGCGGTTTGGATTATTTATTTACCTCTGTTGGTGTCAACTAACAGTCTTCATAGGACTTATTTTCATTAATATTCTTTGTTGCGCATATCGCCTTCCAGATACTATTCTGTTTGGCTTTGCCCAATAACGGACATCTTTTAGCGCCACACTTATTTTTATATCTTCTTTACAATTTGTCTGATTGTGGTGTTGGCTGCTTTGCCCTCTGGTTGGCGCATTATTATTTTTGGTTTCTTTGTATTATTTTTAGACGTAGATAGTGCTGCCTTCACATAACATTTTTTTTCCTTTAGATTCATTACTATGGATGTATTCGATTACCGTACTAACCGCTCAGTGAATACTGAGGGTGTTTTTACGCTTTTGAAAACGGACACTGAGATAGGGGGTCTGTTTGTTAGACTTAAAAATCTTATGCTATCGGAGCTACACCTTGATTGGGATATTGTTTTTTTGAAGCAGTACTCTAAGGAACATATGGTTCCGAGGGGATTGAGGTGGAATGTGTTTCCACAACAAGGCGACCCAGATCTAGAATCCTGGTTCCGATATTTCAATGAGGTTGGGATCTCCCTCTTGAAATTCCTAATAGATAAAAAGAGAGCAAGAATGGTGACTATTGATAGAGAGATAAAGGAGATCAAAGAGAAATTGGTACCCTTTAGATCCTCTTCTGAATATGCCACACATTCAACTGCCCTTAGAACCCTCTTGGAAAAAGAAGAGAAGGACCAAAAGACCAAAAAACAAAAAAAGTACACCAGGGATGTTAATGATTACAAAAGTGGTTTTGTCATTTCATGGCAAACGGTGGATGAAGGACCTACTGCTTCTGAGAAGGGTTCATGTCAGATGGAAGTTTCAGAACAACAGTATTCCCAATCCCAACCGCTTCCATCCAGAAGTGTTGACACGACAGATTATAGGGTTGTTGACCATCATCCATCTTCCCCCCCTAATACCCCAAAAAATCATCGGAAAGGACCTCCGGTTAATTCAAGAGGTAGAGATAGAGGAGGGAGAGGTAGAGGACAGAGAGATATGTCCTCTAACCGGAACCACCAAAGATCCACACCTAGAAGAGAGAACCATTATGATAGATACAATGAACACTACGAACATTTTTATCCGCAGAGAACTCCTGTGCGGACGTACAATAGGTACTCCCCTCTAAGGAATGATAGATCACGGGAGAATCACAACTCCTACTATCCCTATAGAGAAACCGATTCTAATTATTATAATAGATCACCTTTCAATTACAACCAACAACCGGTCCCCTCTTATCAAGGGGATTTTCCCAAGGAACCAGGGAGACAAAAAAGGGCCATAGACGGAAACGGGGGACCAGAGGGGGGAGGCGCTACCGACAAAAGAAAACGTGTTTAAAAGAGAGTGGGATATTCAATCTTAATAGAGCAGATTTATCAGAGGCGGAACTCCTGGTCCTTGAAAAGGGCTTGAAGTTTGCCCCGCCTAACAAACTGAATAAATTCAGTACTTTTATAGACATTCAGAAATATGTACGGAAATTAAATGTACAGAGATATATTATTGCTAATCCCACAAGACCTAAGGTTGAAGTAAATTCGCATATAGTCCATTCAGGACTCTCGAACCCTTCCCTCTTCAATCCTCCAGGCCCCACTGCTCCCTCCATTAAAGTTTTTCGTGATCTGGTCTTACAAGACCTGGACAGATTACCTATTAAAAGGTCGTTCAATGATCCAACTTTGAAAATCGGACTAAAAAAATTGTGCGAATGGAAAGATCTAATTATCCGTCCCGCGGATAAAGGGGGTGGGATAGTCGTTTTAGACAAAAACGACTACCACCTAGAGATGACTAGAATCCTAAGTGACACTGACACCTACTCGAGGATCTACACTAATCCCACAACTTCTTATAAGAAATTACTTACGGACTTGGTTGACACGGGGTTCCAGCTGGGTATCCTTAATAATAAAGAAAAAAGCTTTTTGATTCCGGTTGCTCCGAGAATCCCGGTAATTTATTATTTACCAAAAGTGCATAAAAACATCACACAACCTCCCGGCCGCCCTATCATCAGCGGCATCGATTCTATTACTTCCTGCATAGGAAAATATATTGATTTTTTTCTTACAACCTATTGTTCAATCTGTACCATCTTATCTAAGGGATACCAAGGACACCATTTCCAAGCTAAATAACATTACCTATAGCAATGATCTTCTTTTGGTTACAGCTGACGTTACGTCATTATATACTTCCATACCCCATCATGCGGGTTTTGCAGCAGTCGAACTCTTCTTGTCTAGGGAAGAGTCCATTCCCAAAACCCAACAGAGATTCATCATGGACCTATTACGGTTCGCTACCAAACATAATTACTTTTGGTATAATGGGGATTTCTTCATCCAACAGAAGGGAGTGGCTATGGGCGCCAAGTTCGCCCCTAGCCTGGCCAATATTTTTATGGCCCGTTGGGAGGAGGATGTCGTCTATGCTCTTGACCCCCCGGAGTTAGCTCTCTGGGTGAGGTACTTAGACGACATCCTCCTCCTATGGAGGGGTAGCACCGAATCTCTACATGATTTTTTATGCAGATTAAATGATAATGATATTGGGATAGAGCTGAAGTATGAGGTCAGCTCTTCTGCGATTCATTTTTTGGATCTAGAAATATCAGTAGTTGGTAACCGTTTGGAAACCAAAACGTTCTTCAAGCCTACCGACCGGAATGGTTACATTCCGGTCGATAGTTGTCATCATGCTACCTGGTTAAAATCCGTACCACGTAGCCAATTTACGCGGATTAGACGTAATTGTAGCAATCTTACGGACTATCTACACCAAACACAGATTTTGAAGTCCAGATTTGTAGATAGAGGTTATGATCCCAGAGAAATTGACAACGAAATCAATAAGGTTGCTCAGATAAATAGAGAATCTTTGTTAGCTGTCAAACCTAAAGGTGGTCCTGTTAACAGACATAAATGGTCCCTCCTAACCAATTTTTCCATACAACATAGACAGATCAAAGAAATTGTAGTGAGACACTGGAGAGTCCTTAAAAATGATCCAATATTGGGCCCTGTTCTTCCCGAGCGAGGTGGTGTTATTTATAGAGGGGCCCCCTCTATTAAAAGTCAAATCGCCCCTAATACCACTGATCCCCCGGTGACTCGCTCCTTCTTCCACAACATGAAAGGTTTTTTTCCCTGCAAGCGATGTAACGTCTGTATACACAATATTTGTGGACGGAGGAGGACTGAGACATTTGTCTCCACTTCCACAGGGAAGGAGTATCAGATTAAACACTTTCTGACATGTGACACTAGATACGTGGTCTATTTGATCACGTGTCCTTGCAAAAAACAGTATGTGGGGCGTAATATACGTACATTTGCTGTTAGAGGGAATGAACATATAGCCAATATTAAAAAAGGCCTTACAAAGCACAGTGTACCCAAACATTTTCGGCACTGTCATAACCAAAATCCAAATGGAACTCGGTTCCAAGTTATTGACAAATTCACCCCTCATTGGAGAGGTGAATCCATGAAGAGGGGCGTATCTAGATTAGAAACTTTTTGGATACACCAATTAAAGTGCTATTTGCCATTTGGCCTTAATATTGATTGGGACATAAACTCTTTTATTAATCAGTCTTAATTTTTTATTCATTTATTTTTTTGTTTATTGTCCCTTTTAGGGTACTGGATTAGCCCCGCATTCCTTTTTAAGGATGGGCTTGATTAAGGATTCTTACGTTTAACATATTCTTATATTCAATACATAGTCCTGAAGTCTTACTTGGCTTGCAGCTGTCCAACGGTCATTCCTAATCAATATTGATGATTCCGTTTTCTCTATATGTCTTAACCCATTCAGTTTATATCATAGTTTATGGTTTCTCTCTCTTCACATATTTTAAATAATTTTAGACTACTTGGCTTGTTACTTTTTTGGGTATTCTTACTTTATACCCTCATATTCAGATGCCCTTTTTAGCTATACAGTAGTATTTCGATATAATGACAGTGATATGTATATTTCAATATGGATTTTGACTGTAGTGATACAGTACACTGTCCACTCTTACTGCATAGCCGTGTTGCTGTTAAGTTTAACAATGTTCGTGCCATGTCAGCGTCCCTAAATATACTTATGGTTTTTGTTTTTTTATTGTCATAGCTGGACCGCATCTGCGCTCCAAGCTCCAGTACTTCCGCCCATTAATCCCCATTAGAGCGAGACGTGGTACGCATTTGCGTTTCACCATCGCTCCCGTCTTTGTCTCTTCCGGCCGTACGCCGGAGTGACGTCACACGTCCTCACTATACTCCCAGATTGGAGGTTGCACTTCATCCTTGCTGCCTGTGATAGGTTGAGGGGATGGACGTGTTTGACTGGACGTCGCATTTCCCGTCTCGAGGCCCTATAGGAGGGGGGATATCATGTGACTTATGCACCGACAGGGGTAGGAAGACGCGTCATACGGCACCACTTTGATTGGGCTATCCACATTGAGGCTTGGTCACAGGCCGATTTTAGCACCACTGTGATTGGATCATGATGGATGCGGACGCCATTTTCCCGCAACCCGGAAATGACGGTATATATGGCGCGAACAGCTGTTACCATTTGTTTATTACTATTTTACATATATATACAGGCACAAGTGGCAGACAGGCATATACCCCAGTCGAAGTCCTATCGGACGAAACGCGTAGGGTTCGTTATGCCTGTCTTGCCACCATTTGAATTTTTAGCGCTATTTCCACTGTTTGTTTCTTTTTGAAGAGCCAGAGTGTTTTTATCACTTGGTTTTAATAAAGCTGGTTCTTAGCCGATTTACACTATGGGGAAGTCTCCTTTTTTTTCCCTTTACCTTTGAGGATTGACATCCTGTCTATGAAGCTGGATCTGTAATGAGCACCTACTACTGACATCTTTGATGCGACAGGTTAGCGAGATCAGAGTGGTCGAGTCGGTGAGTGCTGCCATTTCTCCATCATCTTCAGCCGTTGGGAACCAGGAGCTACTTCCCCTGCTCCAATACAAGCCCGTTTAACTCCCAAGCCGTTGGCTGGGAGTCCATCATCTCCGGTAAGGGTATTTATGCCTACCCCTTTCATACAGATGTTTGTTACCGTATCTTGTGGATGCCATCCTTGGATTTAAGGGTCCCCCATCATTGATTCCGGCGGTTGTTGATGGTTCCTTATAGCATTCACTTGGACTTTGAGTTATCATTATTTACATATGAGTTCCGGATGGACTTTCAGTCTCATTAGCAGTCCAATATTTTTAAGTCATTTATTTTATGTCAGTTTTATTCTCAGTTCATTTTTTCTACACGATTAATTTTATTTGTGTGTAGTACACTTTTGTGACGTGTAAAACCCTCACATTATTTTTGGTCCTTATGCATACAACTACTACTCCCTATTTTTGGGATTTGTAGTCCTTCTTATTTTTTTTTTTTTTCTCACATATTCACATATATTGTTTTGCCTACTTGTTCACTTCAGGTGCCACTCAATAGTTTATCTATGATATACTTATATAGTTCACCCATATACCTTGCGGTTTGGATTATTTATTTACCTCTGTTGGTGTCAACTAACAGTCTTCATAGGACTTATTTTCATTAATATTCTTTGTTGCGCATATCGCCTTCCAGATACTATTCTGTTTGGCTTTGCCCAATAACGGACATCTTTTAGCGCCACACTTATTTTTATATCTTCTTTACAATTTGTCTGATTGTGGTGTTGGCTGCTTTGCCCTCTGGTTGGCGCATTATTATTTTTGGTTTCTTTGCTTTTAGTAGGAGGAATGGAGCCCGATCGTTGGGGTCAGCGTGACACCATTGGTATCAGTGGGAGGAATAGTGTCCCATCATTGGTATCAGTGGGAGGAATAATGCCCCATCATTCCTGTAAGTGGAAAGATCATTGCCATATCATTGATGTCAGTGAAAGAAACAGTGTCATATTGTTGGTTTTAGTGGGAGGAATTGTGCCCCATCGTTAGTGTCAGTAGGAAGAATTATATCACAACATTGTTAATGTCAGTTACAAGAATATTGCCCCAAGGGCCAGATGAAGGTAAGCAAAGGGCTACATTCGGCCCCTGGGCCGCAGTTTGGAGACTGCTGCTTTAAAACATGGAAATGATCATGAGGAAACTGGAGCTTGAAGAACCAAAGAGTGGAGGAAGGAACATCAATAATCTACTCTGGCAATGACCATCCTCCCAGAAAGTTCATGAAAGATGGCCTGAAACAAAAGAATCAAAGAAGAAAGTTTGGCCTCTCTTCGAACATCAAAAAGACTAAGTTCATGACCATTACAAGGAATGGATATGTCAAATTAGCAATTGATTACAGGATTTCACTTACAGGATTTTCAGATTGATCGAAGTGGTGATTGTAGTCTAGAAATTGCACTGGGTCCCATTGGGATGATGAGCATGAACCAAATATGGAAAAGCAAGGATGCCAGCCTGGCAACCAAATACAATTTAGTCCACATTTAGTCCTTTGATCCTGTATCCAGCATCCCTGCTGGGCCACCCTGCCTATCAGCAGCATAGAGGAGACAGGCTTGTGTGTGGTAGTGTGGCTCCTGCAGCTGAAAGGCTACACTTGCCTAGCTGCTGTGACATTGATGGATGCTCTGAGGGGGGTTTGCACCCCCACCCCGGCCCTCCCTTAAAGTGGACGTAAACCCTCCTATCGCTTTCAGCCAAGGAAGCTGTCGTTTTGGCCTTTATTTAATCTTCAGCTGCCCTGATGCTACACATGTGATCAGTTATGACACCAGACATTAAATTAAAAGAATAATGAATAGTGCTAATTAATAACATGAACCAAAAATAATTAGACTAATCAAAATATACAAAAATTACAAATTAATGTGATATGTATGTGGATTAAAAAATAATTCAACAAAAACGTGAAATGTCCACAATAAATTTATGTGTTAAAGACACCACTGGATTTCAATGTTGTCCATCATCCATCACCAAAACCACTTGTGAATCCATCACCAGCTGTAGAGAGCCCTTACCAGCTCTGGTGGACCCCTTGTTTTAGAGGGTCGGGATGGGACTGTGGCTTAACACCCAGCCGGGGCCTTTTCCACGTCTCAGTGATGTTTCCACACTGGACAACATCGGAGAAGTCAAAGATCACTGAGCACAGTGTCGCCTTAAATCCTCCAATTGCCGTACTACTGTGTTGCAATTGCATACATTGCACAGCAATTTTGCCTCCTCACCACCTGTCAAACATGCTTGGATCACTTTTCAGAGGAGCAGCAGTGCCTGCTGCAATTGTGAATGAGCCCTTAGTTGCATTCGGCAGCGGCACCCTCAGTGCTTGAACAAGCACAACATTGAAATCCAGTGGTGTCTTTAACCCATCAATTTATTGTGGACATTTCACGTTTTTGTTGCATATTTTTTAATTCACATACTTATCACATTCATTGGTAATTTTTGTATATTTTGATTAGTCTAATTATTTTTGGTTCATATTATTAATTAGCACGATTCATTATTCTTTAAATTTTTGCTTATGTCTGTGTTGCACTAAGAATTGCTGCTTTTATTTATTTTTTTCAGTTTTTTGTAGCACCTTTTTACACCATTTTTCTATTTACCAGCCAGTGAATGGCTTGACAATTTGGTTGAGGACACAACCAAAGTGACAGTTAGGGCTCATTTACACTTGCTTCGGCTATAACACACATTAATGGCTAGTTTACACTTCCTTTAAAACAAGGTTTCAGACAGGCTTTGTTAAAGCTCTCTGAACGCTAGTCAAAGCTCCTTTCATTAAATAAAATGGTTAGCTTACAGTCTTGTTTACACCTTGCTTTTGATTTGCTTTGCTTTGGTTTTGCTTCAAAAATTATACCCCATGTAGCTTTAGTGGTGCTTCAAAGTGTCTTCAAAGCCTCCATAGAAGTCTATGGCAAAGCTTGCTTGAAGCCCCACTGAAGCCTCATCGAAGCCCCACAAAGCCCCATCAAAGCTCCACCAAAGCCTCATCGAAGCCCCACCGAAGCCTCATCAAAGCCTCATCGAAGCACCACCAAAGCCTCATCGAAGCACCAAGCAAAAGCAAGGAGTAAACAGGACTGTAAGCTAACCATTTTATTTATTGACAGGAGCTTTGACTGGCATTCAGAGAGCTTTAACAAAGCATGTCCGAAGCCATGTTTTGAAGCAAGTGCAAACTAGCCCTTACATTCCCAGCATGTGCCGGGAATGTAACAGTTTTTTTAAATAGTTAAATCAATGGGTTTACTTCCTTTTTAACTATGATTGCTTAGCAGCACAAGGAAGCCAGACCACCAAAGAACCTAATGACGAAACCCCATAAAGCCAACACCAGTCAGCACGAGAAACATCTAAAAGAACTAGTACAAATTTGAAAAATGTGGAGAGCTGGCCCATAGAACTACAGAGTTGGACACGGTCGAACAGAAAACATCAGCATCATCCTCATCTATAAAATGAATGCTGTTTACATTTTCTTATTGTTGTTCCTGTCTCCTCAATAGCTCTGTAATGGTTTAGGTGTACGTTTATAAAACTGAGAAGTTTTTTCTCAGTTCAGTTCTCTGCAGTTTTCAGAAGAAAATTATCTCCTCTGTAGCCGGTTTATGAAGCTGAAAACTTCAGTTCTCAGAGGGAGAACAGAGGAGAAGTGTCTCTTCTGAAGGCTGAGATTAGTGTAAATGTGGCTGGGCTGCCTGTAATCTTGTTGTGAGATATTGTGAGATTACGATGCAGCCCAGTTCAAAAAGTGAAACTAAAGTTTAAAAGAACATGTAATTCCATGTTTTTAGACATGTGATAACTAAGTAAATAAATAAATATATATATATATATATATATATTTTATATGTATGTGTATATATATATATATATATATATATATATATATATATATATATATATATATATATATATATATTTATATTAGGGTGGTCAGTGGGTCTCCCCTGTTGACAGCTGAAGTGTTAAAGAAGTTCATTAATTGGAGTTGTCAAAAAAAAAAAAAAAGCAGCCAGCAATGTTTATTAACAACACTAAAATAAAAAGAAACATTGTTTTGTATCTTTCTGTTTTTTCATCTGCAGATCAAAGGGATGAACAAATGTTCTTCTGTTTAACCCCTTATTAACCCTTAATTTACTCTAATCATCCTTAATTATTCTCCTCCATTTAACCACTTGCCGCCCACCCTATTACAAAATGACAGCGGCAAAGTGGTTTGATATTCCTGACTTGACGTCATATGACATGATCAGGGGGCGCGCATCGCGGCAATCATTGTTGCAGGGTGTCAGTCTGACACCCCGCAACACCGATCTAGGTAAAGAGTCTCTGATGGAGACTCTTTACCACGTGATCAGCCGTGTCCAGTCACGGCTGATCACGATGTAAATAGGAAGAGCCGGTAATCGGCTTTTCCTTACTCGCGTCTGACAGACGCGAGTAGAGGAGAGCTGATTGGCTGCTCTCCTGACAGGGGGGGTCTGTGCTGTTTGTTTATCAGCACAGCCCCCCGTCGGATCCCACCCAAGACCACCAGGGAAGCCGCCCAGGACCACCAGAGAAGCCATCCACACTGGACCACCAGGTATGCCCCCTAGACCCCCAGGGAAATACCACTATGTGCCCAGGCAGCTGCCAATCTGTGCCCAGGCAGCTGCCAATCAGTGCCCAGGCAGCTGCCAATCAGTGCCCACTCCAATGCCTACCACTGCCAGTGCCACCAGGGATGCCTATCAGTGCCTCATATCAGTGCTGCGTATCAGTGCCCAGCAGTGCCACGTATCAGTGCCCATCAGTGCCCATCAGTGCCCAGCAGTGCCGCCTATCAGTGCTGCCTATTAGTGCCACCCTATCAGTGCCCATCAGTGCCCAGCAGTGCCGCCTTTCAGTGCACATCAGTGTCGCCTATCAGTGCCCATCAGTGCCAACCAGTGCCACCCAGTGCCACCCATTAGTGCCAATCAGTGCCGCCTATCAATGCCGCATATCAGTGCCCATCGTCAATGCCCGTCAGTGCCCCCTCATTGTGCCACCTCATCGGTGCCGCCGTATCAGTGCCTGTCAGTGCTGCCTTATCAGTGCCCATCAGTGAAAGAGAAAACTTACTTGTTTACAATTTTTTTTAACAGAAACAAAAGCAAAACTTTTCTTTTTTTCAAAATTTTCGGTCTTTTTTTATTTGTTTAGCAAAAAATAAAAATCGCAGAGGTGATCAAATACCACCAAAAGAAAGCTCTATTTGTGGGAACAAAATGATAAAAATTTAGTTTGGGTACAGTGTAGCATGACCGCGCAATTGTCATTCAAACTGCGACAGCACTGAAAGCTGAAAATTGGTCTGAGCAGGAAGGTGTCTAAGTGCCTGGTATTGTTATGGTATTTGGTATTAAGTGGTTGATTATTATTTTCCTGCTTTTTTTTGTTCTTCACAACTTTTTTTTGTTTGCTTTGTTAATATTTTTACACATATATATTAACATATAGTTACACATTTTACACTGAAAAAGCGCAAAATAAAAATAAAATAAAAATGTATTTCATCTGTAAATGCTTTGTACCATTGCTGACAGCTAAAGTGAAAACAAAACAGTTGTGGTAGGTATCGGCAATTGGTATTGGCGAGTACTAAAAAGAAAAGCATCGGTACTTGTATTAGTTGTAAAAAAATTGGTATCGGTGCATCACTAATATATATATATATATATATATATATATATATATATATATATATAAAAGTGAGATCTATAGATCTCACTTTTATAAATGGCCCTTTGTGACAGAACGGTCATGTACTGTGATGAGAAGCGGAGAACATGTTCTCTGCTCCTTATCTTAGCTACATAAACCGGTACACCCCAGAGATCAGCCATGATCTTGAGGATCACGGCCGATCTCTGTTTTATAAATGGACACCTATATGAGTAGTTTTGTATTGCATCATCTACACCAAAGCTATGTACTATGTGTTCTATATTATAGCAGGGTTTGTGTTGTGTTTTGTTTGGTCTGTTTTTCAGAGCTTCACCCCTATACATTCCTTGATGCTTTGCTGCGGGTTTTAGACATACTCACGGTGAACAAAAATGAAGTATTGGATTTTATCAGACAATACTATATGTGTCCTCTGTGATAACATCTTGAATGGTGGTGTTCATAGAGAAAGATATAACTCTCAAGTCTTGTACGTGCGACCAAGTGACATTGTGTGCCTGACATTTTACACGTATCCTCCTAGTCTTCACACTAGAGATCCAGACCTTCTGGTTTTTTAACACTATTTCTGAATGCAAATACTCAACTCTCAGTGAAGCACTATGAAAAAACAACATCCACAGAACTCACATAAATATGTCACGTATGTTAGGTATGTTTTAGATTCCAACAAAAGGTTTCAGTGAAGCCTCTTCTATTATCCTGGGTCTGTGGATTATAACTGTCATGTTCAGTTTACAGAAATCATAAAGGTTTCTGTTTATAAACATGCTATATATAAGATTATTCCCACTTACTAAAGGACACCAAGGAAATGGGTTTTATAATTATAAACCTGTTAAAATATGATTGAAAGGTGCTTCCTGCTGCTGTCAGTCAAATCCTGAGATTGAGGAGGGGGGGGGTAGTGCGCCACCGAGCCACGCTGTGTGTGTCTATAAATGCACACAGCCCGGCTTGGGATTGACAGTACAGAGGAGACATACAGGATCTAATAGACTCCAGGTGTCTCATAAAGAGAACCTATCACCTGTATGCTATCACATGGGGGGGGACTATTGGTCCCCTATGTGATATCCATAAAAGTTATGTAATAAAAAAAGGTTTAAAACATTTAAAGAGACATAAAAAATAAAAAAAGCAAAGAAAATTTTAGAGGCCCCTATATACACCCACAGACATACGAAAATGCATGCATTGGGGCGCCTACGTCTGAAAATGGCGTTACATTTTGCCATGCATGTGTATCAATACACATAAAATCAATATTTTGAGGTCAATATTTTTAGCACAAGAGCTCCTGTGTAACTCAAAACTAATGACCTGTAGGGGCTTTTAAAGTGTCACTTTACCGACGGACACAATTTTATCATCTTTTATCTTTTACAAAACATGGCATAATTTAATGCATTTATATGCTCTAAAATTGACTTTAGTCTATTTTGTACAGACATTTTGTATATCATAAACTGTTGTGCTAATATCATGTCACACAAAAAATTTGAACTACCACTATTTTATTTTCTAGGGTGTCTGCTTTCAAAAAATGTATAATGTTTGGGGGATTTTAAGTAATCTTCAGGCCTAAAATGATTTTTGCAATATGTGAACAAAAGATTTAAAAAAATGAAAAATAATGGCTCTAAGTGGTTAATTTTTTTTTTTTATGTTTTACAACCATTTTAAGTAGTATAGGAAGGATGAAGCAAATGGCCCCATGTACCTTCAACAGTATGGCAGCAATGGCACCTTTTTGCATTCTTGTCCCTTTAAAGTACACACATAGAGCAAAATAAAAGGTTTATGTGGATAACTTCCTTCCTTAGCAGCATTCATTCTTTTGCTGCTCTTTGCAGCTTCCAGAAGCAAATAAAACACCCAGTACTTCCAGGTACGGAGGATCATGTGACTCATTCCATGTGACAGAGCTGGTGACTGGCCCAGGGATGTCACATGTGGCCAGGAAGAGAGTCAGCCCTGTGTAAGCTCCAACTGTAGTGACTACAGGCTTGTTCATCTTTGTTTCTAGTGGCTAAACAGAGTGATGGGGAGCGAAGAAAATGTACATTTGTGCAGCTTGGACCATGGCATTAATGTGGACTTGTTGCTTTGCTCCTCATAGGCAAAATGTAGGTTTGCTTTAAGAAAGGAGTATACTTGATCATTCTTGGAGCAAATTTTGTCACTTGGTTTTCATAGAGCTCAGATGTAATCTTTTTGTTTTAATTTAAAGCTATGGTAGCAATAAAGAATTTGTCTTAAAGTATATCTCACTCCAAAACGTTATTTCTTTAGCTTTAGAGTGGTGAGGGATTGGAGGGATTAAAGCCCCTGTCAATTTTTTTGTGTGTGTGTGCGGGGGGGGGGGTTGGTGGTGTTTAATCCTCTCTCTGTCCTGGTGAGCATTGTCACTCAGACTAAGTAACCAAAATGCCAACATATTGAGTTGTCACCAGGACAGAAAATATTCCAGGGGTGTCGATTTCTTTTGACCAATATTTCCATGCCACACTAAACAGTCTGGCTAGAGGAATTGGCCATCTGATTGAATGCAGGTGTTCTTCGGCCAACATTTTTTTTTTTTCCGGGGCGGAGGGATGCTGGACCAGGACCACTCATAGTTTAAATTATTGCTGGTTCCCAAAATGATTCCCTCATTGTGGAGAGATTTCCTTTTAACCTCTTATGTACACTACGAGAAGTGAAGGCAAATCTTTCCAATAATATATAGATGATTTAACTGGGGCCTTCACTAATCCCTATTCTATTCCCGGCCTTACTCTATTCAAAAATGTAAAACGTTTTTGTCTTTGGATTTGCTTTAGGGTACCCATATGTGCAGGGTCACAAAATTATCTCAACAGAGGAGTGTCAAATATAAGGACAATTAGTAAAAATTGATTGGAACATAGTTGGCAGATGTTTATTGTCCTCTGTTGGAGAAGTAACATATAATGTAACCATATACTGTATATTCCTATATGGAAATACAAGTGGTTATATACCCTAACCCAGTGGTCATCAACCCTGTCCTCAGGGCCCACTAACCTAACCTTGGGGAGATGCAGACTATTATACTGCAATCACTGAACAGCAAATTATATCACCTGTGATGTATTTTAGTTATCTTGCAAACCTGGCCTGTTAGTGGGCCCTGAGGACAAGGTTGATGACCACTGTCCTAACCGCATGGCATCATTTTTCAGGACCGTCTTCTGAATTGTGAAAATGGTGTGCCATACCTGCGTGATGTCTGTTGGCTCAACCACTTGAACCCTGTGCAAAGGGCAAGTTTGGCAGACTGTTCAATTAGGAGTACAATTGAAAGACAGTTGTTTCCCCATAACAGGAAATGCTGAACAAGGACCTTCGTAGCAGGATCACCAGGTAATTTTTTAAAGAATCCTATAAATTTAGGAGGATTGAAAATTACTTTTAACCACTTCATTACCCAGCTATAGTAATATGATGTCTGCAGGAGCGGTCTCCCATCCTGGGCAGGTGCCATATTATGTCCTGGGCTTCCCGGCTGTCTGGGAGGCGCGCGCGCCGCGTTGCTCGGAAACCTGTGCTCGTGCCCGGTGGACGCGATATCCGCTAGGGAACCCACGATTGCCTGCGAACACAGCAGGACCGTGGATCTGTGTGTGTAAACATACAGATCCACGTCCTGTCAGATGAGAGGAGACCGATGGTGTGTTCTCAGTACAGAGGAACACCGATCGGTCTCCTCCCCTTTTGAGTCCCTGCCCCCTACAATTAGAATCACTCCCTAGGAAACATAATTAACCCCTGGATTAACCCCCTAGTGTTAACCCCTTCCCTGCCAGTCACATTTACATAGTAATCAGTGCTTTTTATAGCACTGATTGCTGTATAAATGTGAATAGTCCCAAAAATGTGTCAAAAGTGTCCAATATGTCCGTCTCAATGTCACAGTCACTAAAAAAATTGCAGATTGCGGCCATTACTAGTAAAAAAATTAAATAAATAACTAAAAATGCCATAGATCTATCCCGTACTTTGTAGATGCTATAACTTTTGCGCAAACCAATCAATATACGCTTATTGCGATTTTTTTTTTTACCAAAAATATGTAGAAGAATACATATCGGCCTAAACTGAGGAAAAAATGTGTTTTTTTTTTTTTAAATTGGGATATTTATTATAGCAAAAGTAAAAAATATTGTGTTTTTTTTTTAAATTGTCACTCTTCTTTTGTTTATAGCGCAAATAATAAAAACAGCAGAGGTGATCAAATACCACCAAAAGAAAGCTCTATTTATGGGGAAAAAAACATAAAAATTTCATTTGGGTACAGTGTTGCATGACCACGCAATTGTCATTCAAAGTGCGACAGCGCTGAAAACTAAAAATTGGTCTGGGCAGGAAGGGGGTGAAAATGCCCTGTATTGAAGCGGTTAAAAATAATACTAATGCCCCGTACACACAGTCAGACATTGATCGGACATTCCGACAACAAAATCCTAGGATTTTTTCCGACGGATGTTGGCTCAAACTTGTCTTGCATACACACGGTCACACAAAATTGTCAGAAAATCCGATCATTCTGAACGTGGTGACGTAAAACACGTACGTCGGGACTATAAACGGGGCAGTAGCCAATAGCTTTCATCTCTTTATTTATTCTGAGCATGCGTGGCACTTTGTGCGTCGGATTTGTGTACACACGATTGGAAATTCCGTAAACGGATTTTGTTGTCCGAAAATTTTATAGCAAGCTCTCAAACTTTGTGTGTCGGAAAATCCGATGGAAAATGTGTGATGGAGCCTACACACGGTCGGAACTTCCGACAACAAGGTCCTATCACACATTTTCCGTCGGAAAATCTGACCGTGTGTACGGGGCATAAGTCTTATGCCCCGTACACACGGTCGGACTTTGTTCGGACATTCCGACAACAAAATCCATGGATTTTTTCCGATGGATGTTGGCTCAAACTTGTCTTGCATACACACGGTCACACAAAGTTGTCGGAAAATCCAATCGTTTTAAACGCGGTGACGTAAAACATGTTCGTCGGGACTATAAACGGGGCAGTGGCCAATAGCTTTCATCTCTTTATTTATTCTGAGCATGCGTGGCACTTTGTCCATCGGATTTGTGTACACACGATCGGAATTTCCGACAACGGATTTTGTTGTCGGAAAATTTTATCTCCTGCTCTCCAACTTTGTGTGTCAGAAAATCTGATGGAAAATGTCCGATGGAGCCCACACACGGTCGGAATATCCGACAACACGCTCCGATCGGACATTTTCCATCGGAAAATCTGACCGTGTGTACGGGGCATTAGGCTCCATTCACACTTGTGCAACTTGTCATACAGCTTAGGATATCAATAAAAGTTGTGTTTTCCAATGGTAACTGTTCATATATGTGCAGCGAGTTCATGCACTACTTTGGTCCGACTTTCATGCAACTTGAGGGCCATAGACTTCAATGTTAGCCCTCAAAGGTTGCATGAAAGTGGTACATGAATGTAATACAATGCAACAGTTGTGCAACAGTCATCCATTATTACTGGTCAAAGCCAAAGTCATATCCAAGGCGCACCCATCCAAAGTTGTGTCAAAGTTGCTTCAAAGTTCAACTTTGGAGTTGTACAAGTGTGAATGGAGCCTTACATGAGATTTTAGTGATTGGTGTTGGATCTACTTTAGGCTGATTTATGCTATGCAATTTCAGAAGAAATAAAAATCTTCATATATGGGTAGTTTTTCTTACCCAGCTTTATAACTTTCACACATTCATTTTTATTGTTTGAGATGCCTTGATGAAGACGTTTCCCAGCAACACAACATTTTAACATTTCTTTGAATATTTTAGTGTCACTGGGTCCTCCTATACAACTGAAGCTTAAATAAGCTTATATTTGTACACCAAAGATCTTGAAACCACTTTCTAAAGAAAATAAGTTTCTTCCTGTTTTAAAAAGCCAAAGAAGATATTTGCGAATGGCACATAAGAGAATAAAAAAAAAACAGACTAGGTCTCAAGATGACAATGGAGACAATAGTCCTCTGCACATCAGGCAGGGCTTTAGATTCACAATAACAACACTTTACCGCTGAGCCAATTCCTGCTGAATAAAACAATAACACGCAGCCCTACCTAAAGAAAACATCAAGGCTAGGGATTATACTTGGCATGTACCAGATAATCTAGTTAGGTTAAGTAAAGAAAGGTGCTGTATGAAATGGAGTCTTGAGTAAAGATGCTTTCACAAATTGTAGTTGGGTGTTGAACCTTGTAACAAGGGCGTGAGAAAAAACTAATTTCCCGGACACAACAAAAAGTGGCCTTACCAAACAGTCACTTACATAGAAAGGTTCCGTTAGCATGCTGGCTTTTTACTGTATTTGAGGAGGACCTATAGATTGTTTATTATTATTATTTTTTTTTTTTTGGATAGTCATGTGAAAAAAGATCAGCTAAGTGTAATTAACACAAATACGATATTTTAGCATTGTGAGCTGTTAGGCTCTGAAGTTGTATGTCTTGAATTCTCCGACATCTGCCTGCAGTAATTCCAGACTCTGTTCCAGTTCACCTGATTGTTTTGGGTGTTCCAACTCTTCCTGTTACATTTTCCATATAATGAAGAAAACTCAACTGGGAGAGTGGGACCACCTCATAATGTCCAAAGCAGATGTGCAGACCCAGGGACCCAAGTACAGGTATTTCACCAATGCAATTGCACCTTTTGTACCATGTTTTATGTAACAGCCCCCACCCCCAAACCACCACCCACCTTACAGAATCTTGGGGTTCTTTTCCCTTTCAGGCTTCTGCCATTTTTTTGAATTTGGTGGAACCACATGCAGCCACATCATCCATTCACATGATCGATCATTGGAGAGACTACAAGTCCCATTTGCCACTGTGGCAGAGGGACTCGTAGTTCTTAATGGACAACAAGTGTGGTGACATCACTTTCTCCAGCCCCATAAAAAAAGGTCCGTACTTTGGTACGGACATGTAGCTGGAGGAACAGTCTACAAGAGCCTGTACATTACACCCACAATCCACTGATCACAGTTGCAATGCTTTGCAAACTGAAATGTTAATGATTAAAAATGCACATTTTTAAAAATGTGGGTGCATTTATAATATTTTGTAAAAGATGGTATATACCTTTAAAGGGTTACTAAACCCTTGCGTTTTTTTTTTTTTTTAAATAACAAACATGTCATACTTACCTCCACTGTGCAGTTCGTTTTGCACAGAGTGGCCCCAATCCTCCTCTTCTGGGGTCCCTCAGCAGTGCTAGTAGCTCTTCCCCAAACTGAGTACCCACATCGGAGAAGCGATTTCCTTCGGTGGACACCCGTGCAGCGCGCTCCCGAGTCCTGCTTCTGCGTCCATTGACAGAGAAATCAGGACTCGGCCCCGGCGCCTGCATCATTGGATTTGATTGACAGCAGCGGGAACCAATGGCTGCGCTGATATCAATCTATCCAATCAGTACATGAGACACCAGCTCCTTTTTAGGAAAAGACATAGTTGACAAATATTCAATAAGTATATAAATGATTAAGTGGTGTAAACAGTATATAATTAGGTACAAGGAACATATAGTGTCTTGCAAAAGTATTCACCCCCCTTGGCTTTTTACCTATTTTGTTACATTACAGCCTTTAGTTCAACGCTTTTTTAATCTGAATTAAATGTGATGGATCAGAACACAATAGTCTAAGTTGGTGAAGTAAAATTAGAAAAATATATACATAAAACTATTTTTTAGAAATAAAAAAATGATAATTGGCATGTGCGTATGTATTCACCCCCTTTGTTATGAAGCCCATAAAAAGCTCTGGTGCAACCAATTACCTTCAGAAGTCACATAATTAGTGAAAAGTATGTCCACTTGTGTGCAATCTAAGTATCACATGATCTGTCATTACATATACAAGGTTCAAAAATAAAAAGAAAAACTGCGCTGCAGAGCAAAAAAGGTCAAAGGTAAAAGCTGCACACAAAATACACCAATATCTGTGTATACCATGAAAAATAAAAAATAAATAAAGTGCGCTAATTATATGAAAATACACACATAGATGTGAATACATGTGGGTAGTAGTAAAAACCACAATCTACTGAGAGCAAGTAAATGACTCCATGAGTGGTAAAAATATATAAGTGCAAAACATTAAAAACTCAAATAAAAAGAAGAAACAAAAAATGTGTACATGTGAAATACAATGATATTAATAGCATGAAAATCTGAAAATCAAACAAACTCAGTCCATGGGTTCAAATATAAAAAGTTCATCAGTGAAAAGAAGCTTCCATCCACTATACAGCTCAGCAGCAACTAATCCCCCTATGAGTGGATTGACAAGGGAGAGAGATGTGCAGGATGGTGCAAATCCACTGGCGGTGACTCCAATAAGTAAGAAAGTGATAAAGGTGGACTCTTACCCTCCGTGTTGGACCCCCTCCTTGGCAGGGTCTATCAGGCATGCAGATTTTTGCCCTCTGCAGGGACCATGTAATGAGAAGATCTCCCCAGCAGCTGTTAGGAATGTTGTCTCCGATCCGGGCTGGTCCAAGTGAAACGCCTGGAGAGGGGGGAAGGAAAGCTCTCTTGCTCCCAGTGTGGCAAAGGAAAAAACAAAAGAGCAGAGCTCCAATAGTGTAAAAAGTTTCGGAATTTATTAAATAAAAGTACAGACCGCAACGGAGAGTGCACGCTCCGTGAGGTGAAAATACAATTAAAAACAAGCCGGCATATAAAAATCGTAATAACCCGTGCATAACATGGGGCAATCGTGACGGCTTACAACGTAGCCATGCCCTACATGTTTCGTCATTAGTAGACGTCTTCAATGGGGCCCCTTTGAAGACGTCTACTAATGACGAAACATGTAGGGCATGGCTACGTTGTAAGCCGTCACGATTGCCCCATGTTATGCACGGGTTATTACGATTTTTATATGCCGGCTTGTTTTTAATTGTATTTTCACCTCACGGAGCGTGCACTCTCCGTTGCGGTCTGTACTTTTATTTAATAAATTCCGAAACTTTTTACACTATTGGAGCTCTGCTCTTTTGTTTTTTCCTTTGCCACACTGGGAGCAAGAGAGCTTTCCTTCCCCCCTCTCCAGGCGTTTCACTTGGACCAGCCCGGATCGGAGACAACATTCCTAACAGCTGCTGGGGAGATCTTCTCATTACATGGTCCCTGCAGAGGGCAAAAATCTGCATGCCTGATAGACCCTGCCAAGGAGGGGGTCCAACACGGAGGGTAAGAGTCCACCTTTATCACTTTCTTACTTATTGGAGTCACCGCCAGTGGATTTGCACCATCCTGCACATCTCTCTCCCTTGTCAATCCACTCATAGGGGGATTAGTTGCTGCTGAGCTGTATAGTGGATGGAAGCTTCTTTTCACTGATGAACTTTTTATATTTGAACCCATGGACTGAGTTTGTTTGATTTTCAGATTTTCATGCTATTAATATCATTGTATTTCACATGTACACATTTTTTGTTTCTTCTTTTTATTTGAGTTTTTATGTTTTGCACTTATATATTTTTACCACTCATGGAGTCATTTACTTGCTCTCAGTAGATTGTGGTTTTTACTACTACCCACATGTATTCACATCTATGTGTGTATTTTCATATAATTAGCGCACTTTATTTATTTTTTATTTTACATTACATATACACACCTTTTTGAAAAGCCCCAGAGGCTGCAACACCTAAGCAAGATTCACCACTAACCAAACACTGCCACGAAGACCAAGGAAATCTCCAAACAAGTAAGGGACAATGTTGTTGAGAAGTACAAGTCCGGGTTAGGTTATAAAACAATATCAAAATCTTTGATGATCCCTAGGAGCACCATCAAATCTATTATAACCAAATGGAAAGAACATGGCACAGCAGAAAACCTGCCAAGAGACGGCCGAACACCAAAACTCACGGACCGGGCAAGGAGGGCATTAATCAGAGAGGCAGCACAGAGACCTAAGGTAACCCTGGAGGAGCTGCAGAGTTCTACAGCAGAGACTGGAGTATCTGTACATAGGACAATAAGCCGTACACTCCATAGAGTTGGGCTTTATGGCAGAGTGGCCAGAAGAAAGCCATTACTTTCAGCAAAAAACAAAATGGCACATTTTGAGTTTGTGAAAAGGCATGTGGGAGACTCCCAAAATGTATGGAGGAAGGTGCTCTGGTCTGGTGAGACTAAAATTGAACTTTTTGGCCATCAAAGAAAACGCTATGTCTGGCGCTAACCCAACACATCACATCACCCAAAGAACACCATCCCCACAGTGAAACACGGTGGTGGCAGCATCATGCTGTGGGGATGTTTTTCAGCAGTCGAGACTGGGAAACTGTTCAGACTTGAGGGAAAGATGGATGGTGCTAAATACAGGGATATTCATGAGCAAAACCTGTACCACTCTGTGTGTGATTTGAGGCTAGGACGGAGGTTCACCTTCCAGCAGGACAATGACCCCAAACACACTGCTAAAGCAATACTTGAGTGGTTTAAGGGGAAACATGTAATTGTGTTGGAATGGCCTAGTCAAAGCCCAGACCTCAATCCAATAGAAAATCTGTGGTCAGACTTAAAGATTGCTGTTCACAAGTGCAAACCATTGAACTTGAAGGAGCTGGAGCAGTTTTGCAAGGAGGAATGGGCAAAAATCCCAGTGGTAAGATGTGGCAAGCTCATATAGACTTATCCAAAGCGACTTGGGGCTGTGATAGCCGCAAAAGGTGGCTCTACAAAGTATTGACTTTAGGGGGGGTGATGCACATTGACTTTTTCTGTTATTTTGTCCTATTTGTTTTTTGCTTCACAATTAAATTAAATGTAAATTAAATGATGCAAATCCTCAAACAATCAGGGGCGGAGCCAGAGTCTAGTCTCGGGAGGGGCACTGCCAGAAAATAGTTTTTTTTGCAGGCAATTTATCGTGGAAATGGCTGGTGTTGTCGCTTCAATCCTCATGGCACCATGGTTGATATGATGTCAGGATGATTGAAGTGCACTATTTCTATATTTACATTGGAATATAAAAAAAAAAATAGTTCAACTCACCCTTATGCAGAATCAGTGGGAGCCCTGAGTGTGTCACTTGCAACTGTCGCCTGCCACCAGATGCTGATTGTCACTTGCCATGTCACCTGCCACAAGTTGCGGATTGTCACTTGCCACGTCACCTGCCACATGTTGCGAATTGTCACCTGCCACCAGATGCAGATTGTCAATTGTCATGTCACCTGCCAAAAGTTGCGGATTGTCACTTGCCACGTCACCTGCCACACATTGCGGATTGTTACTTGCCACATTGCCTGCCACACATTGTGGATTGTCACTTGCCACATCACCTGCCACCAGATGCAGATTGTCAATTGTCATGTCACCTGCCAAAAGTTGCGGATTGTCACTTGCCACATCACCTGTCACACATTGTGGATTGTCACTTGCCACGTCACCTGCCAATTGTTGCAGATTGTCACTTGCTGTGTCATGTGCCACGTCACCTTGCCACCAGATTCAGATTGTCCCTTGCTGTGTCACTTGCCACGTCACCTTGCCACCAGATTCAGATTGTCACTTGTTGTGTCACTTGCCACGTCAACTTGTCACCAGATGCAGATTGTCACTTGCTGTGTCATTTGCCACTTCACCTTGCCACCAGATTCAGATTGTCACTTGCTGTGTCACTTGCAACGTCACCTTGCCACCAGATGCAGATTGTCACTTGCCACGTCACCTTGCCACCAGATTCAGATTGTCACTTGCTGCGTCACTTGCCACGTCACCTAGCCACCAGATGCAGATTGTCACTTGCTGTGTCACTTGCCACGTCACCTTGCCACCAGATGCAGATTGTCACTTGCTATGTCACTTGCCTGCTACTGCTACACGGTGCAGACTCTCACTTGCTTTGTCCCAGCTTGAAGGCAGGCAGCAGAGAGATGATGTAATCTCTCTGCTGCTCGCGGCTGCACAGTGAGGGCAGGAGAGCGGTGAGCAGGGCAGGCGGTGAGAGATGATGTCATCTCTCTGCTCCCCCACCCACCCGCTCACCTGCCGACTGGCCTGTTCCCAGGCCAGTCGGCAGGTGAGCGGGCGGGCGGGGGAGCAAAGAAAGCTGGCCTGTCCGCAGCCCCCGCTAACTGATCCGCCGGCTCTCCCGTCGGCCCACTGACTGATCCACCCTCCTGCCTGTCGCTTAATTTTCACCCCCCCCGGATCTGCTCCTGCAAACACTCCATGTTAATTCCAGGTTGTGAGGCAACAAAACACGAAAAATGCCAAGGGGGGTAAATACTTTTGCAAGGCACTGTATACAAAAGAAAGTACCTTTTCTGGGTATGCAGTTATATATACCCCAAGGGTAGCAGTTATTTCTTGTAGTCTGAGACACTAACTGATTTGCAGGTATTTCTTTTAGCCTGAGACACTAACTGATTGATCATATACATTAGCTACTACATTACTCTACTTCCGCAGTGAGGATTGCTAATTTCATATATTTTTTGAGATAGCAAGTGAATGGGATGTTACAAGCTTACTGCTGGTATTCTTCAGGTTTTTTCTTTGTGTTCTTTTAGTCTTGTTTTTCTTTATTCCTTTTGATGATGTTTTTATGTCAGTGCCACCATGCAGAAACTGATAGTCTAATGCCGCGTACACACGGTCGGACTTTTCGTCTACAAAAGTCCAACGGACGCCGACGGACTAAAGCTGGCTGGTAATCCGATCGTGTGTGGGCTTCTCCGGACTTTCAGCAGACTTTTTCAGCCTCAAATCCGACGGACTTTAGATTTGAAACATGCTTCAAATCTTTACGTCGTAACTACGACGGACCCCGAAATCCGCTCGTCTGTGTGCTAGTCCGACGGACAAAAACCCATGCTAGGGCAGCTATTGGCTACTGGCTATGAACTTCCTTATTTTAGTCCGGTGTACGTCATCACGTACGAATCCGTCGGACTTTTGTGTGGTCGTGTGTAGGCAAGTCCGTTCGTTAGAAAGTCTGCTGCAAGTCCGCCGAAAGTCCGCCGGAAGTCTGTCGGACAGGCTGTCGGACTTTTGTAGACGAAAAGTCCGACCGTGTGTACGCGGCATAACACAATTTTTGTGCTCTGATCTTTTGCTCATTTACCTTGATGTCCTTTATACTTTGAATCTATCTTTTTTTCAAATAACAGTTTTATTAGTTATCTCAGCAGAGAAAAGAGCAAAAACAGAACATAATAAACTCCAATTAATACTAAAACAAGGATATAGTACAATATACAAGAGTACAAACAGTATAGTAGCAAATGACGCAATATCACTGCTAGGCCATACTATGAACTGTCAAACTATAGATGGAGTTTGCCATAGTTTAGGTTAAAACTTATGGGATATAAAATGATGGTTAAGAGAAAAGAAAGAAGAAAAGGAAGGGAGGGAGAGACAGAGAAAAGAAAATAAGATAGAAGTGGGGAATTAACATAGTAGCTCATCCACCAGCTCACGACGGATCCTCCCGAAGATGCCACAGCTCCCAAACCCTATCATGTATTTCCAGCCTATCCTGTAATCTAGCTGTCATTTTTTCCATTAGCTCCACATCCTTTATTCTGGTATACAGGTCGTCTCAGATAGGTGGGGAGCGCTGCTTCCAGTTGAGAGCAACCAGACAGCATGCAGCAGTAAGGATGTGTTTAAGTAGCTTCTTATATGGTATGGCGATTTGTAGTGGTGACACACCAAGCATGAAGTATTTCGGCGTCCTGGGGGCCTGGGACCTTAAAGAGGCGGGCCAACAAATGGTGGGTTGAATGCCAAAATGGCATTATCAAAGGGCAACTCCAGTAGATGTGATAAAGGGTACCTTTGTCGCCAGCATTGATCGGAGCTAGATGGGTAGATGTTGTGGGCCATGTCCGCAGTCAAATAACAGGAATAATGGATTTTCCTTGTAGAGCGTGCAAAAGAGCGTGCAAAAGGAGCTCTTAGCCACCTGGGACCAGATCATCCGCCACGTCATCTCAGGGATTTCTTCACCCAATATCTTTTCCCAAGAGAGCATATAGGCATGTTTACCCCGGTTTGGTTTGGAATAGGTATCAAGTAGCTAATATATGTCGGAGATCAGGCCCTGTTGTGTGGATCCCTCCAGTATTATGCGTTCCAAAGGGGATGGTGCTGAGAATTGTAAATTTGGGGTATTGGTTTGGGCATAATGGCGTATTTGCAGATATCCATAGAACACCTGGCGGGGTAACGCATATTTTTCCTGAAGTTCAGTAAATGTTATATATTTACGGGATCTAGGGTCTACCAAGTGTCAAACGTGGAATAAGTTCCGTGTCATCCAGGGCAAAAACATCTGGTGGGTGAGACTAGCAGGCACCTTGGGGTTGCAGAGGAAGGAGGTCAACAGCAATTTTTCAGAGTTGAGCTCATGTTCGCGAGACAGTTTGCGCCAGAGCAATCTGAGTTGAAACATAGATCCCAACAGCCTACCGGGGTCCACCTCCACATTCGCATTCCAAAGTAATTTACTGTAAGATCGTTGAGGGAACCAGGAGGTTAAAGCACGCAGTTGGGTCGCTTGGTAATATTTTACAAGGTTAGGGAAAGCTAATCCCCTATTAGAGCAGGACACCATTAATACTGATCGGGAAATCCTATGCCTCTTGTAGTTCCAAACAAAAGGTATCAGATCCGTTTGGAATTTTCTCAAGTGCGCATAAGGGACGGGGATAGGCAGTGTTTGAAATAGGTACAAGAGTTTAGGGAGAATGGTCATCTTAACAGAGGCCACGCGTCCCAAGAGGGAGATGTGGTGAGTCTTCCATTTTTATATTAGTTCCCTTATGGAGTTAAAAAAAGGGGGGAAGTTTGCTTGATATAGGGTGGCAAAGGTCGGGGTGATATGAACCTCCAAGTATTTCATGGCAGAGGTCTTCCAAGTATAGGGGAAACACATTTGCAGGTGGTGGACTTCATCTGCAGGGATAATAATCGGGAGGGCCTCCGATTTAGTTGCATCTATTTTATAACCCGAGAGGGACCTATAGGTGTCAAGCTCGGCATGCAGATTTGGGGGGGAAATCCTAGGCAGAGTCAAGGTGCATATGATATCGTCCTCAAACAGTGACAGCTTAAACTACTTCCCCCTAACCGGTATACCCCGTATGGCTAGGTTTCTGCGAATGGATGCTGCCAGGGGTTCGACACATAGCGCAAACAATAGAGGCGAGAGTGGGCATCCCTGGTGGGAAAAGAGGAAAGGTGTTTTTTTACTTGGGATGTAGGATTGGTATAAAAGTGTAGAAAAGCCCGCAGAAAAGGCCCCCCAGAATCCCATATGGCATAACGTGGCAAACAGGAAAGGCCAGCCAAGACGGTCAAAGGCCTTTTCCACATCTAAGCTTAGTGTATTGAGGACTCCAAGCCATCCCTATTTGCCACGTCAATTGACTCTATGACCCTTCTTGTGTTGTCTCCCGCCTGATGGAGAGGGACAAAGCCCACCTGTTCTTTGTGGATTGAAGAGGGTAAGACCGCGTTCAGGCGAATTGAGAGAAGTTTATTAAAGATTTTCAGGTCAGAGTTCAGAAGCACTATGGGCTTATAGCTAGCACATAAGGAGGGGTCCTTGTCTGGCTTTGGGATCAAAGTAAGGAAGGATCTCTGCATGTCTGAAGGAACGAGGGTTTGCTGAAGGAAGGCTTTGAAGAGTTTACACATGCGCGGTATCAGTAGGGGCAGAAAAGATTTATAGTACTCGAAGATAGAGCGTCTGGACCAGGGGAATTACGTGTGGGTAGAGCTTTAATGGTCGATGTGAATTCCTCCTCTGTGATGGGTGCATTGAGGGGGAGGAGGTCCAAGGGTTGTAGTTGAGGGACTCCGCTCCGCTCTAGGTAATGATTCATAGGGTCAATCAGATGGGGGGGGGGGTTGTGAGGGAACTCCTCAAAAGATTGAGCAATATCTTGAGGATGGGATAGTAGACAGTTTTTATTTTGATGTGGAGTAATCGTGTGGGAGCGTTCAGACAGTTTTCTAGCTAATAGGGAGTGGGACTTATTACCCTTGACGTAATATAATTGTTTCAGCCTAATCAGGGCTTTTTCCACTTGACCTAGTGCCAGGTCTTTGAGAGTCATACGGAGACGGGTGATTTTTTTAAGTAGGGGTAAGGATGGGGAGAGTTGTAGCCAAAGTTCGAGGGCCCTAAATTCCTTTTCAGTCTGTAATTTGATGGTCCTAGCATCTTTTTTATAGCAGAAGTGAGCGCGATGCAGCGAGCTCGGAGGACTGCCTTATGGGCTTCCCAGAGGGTGGAAAGGGATACATCGGGAGTGTTGCTCTCAGCAAAATAAAGTTTCAGTGTATTTTCTTATTCTATTTTGGAGGGAAGGTGCTGTAAAAGGAAATTATTCAGCTACCAATGACAAGGCTTGCGATTAGGGATGTCTAAATCCAGTGTGAGTAGGATGGGGGTGTGGTCGAACCAGGAAATTGGGAGTATCTGCACAAACCGGAGCATGCGTAACAAGGCGTTATTGACGAAGAAGTAATCAACACGTGAGTGCATACGGTGATGGGGGGAATAAAACGTATACTGTCGACCACCAGGGTGGAGAACCCACCAGGAATCAAAAAGAGCATATCGTCTAGTGAGGTGACGAAAGAGTTTCGAGTCTCCAGAGGCTCGGGCTTGTGAGTCCCGTGGGTTCACCACGTGGCAATCAAGAATCGTGGAGTGAGATAGGTTAAAGTCCCCTCCTATATTTAAGAATGCATTTGGTGTTCGAAAGAGGCGGGCAAATAATCTAGTTAGAAAGTTGATCTGGTAGACATTTGGGGCATATAAGGCGCAGAAGGTGACTGCCTGCTCCTGCCTTTGACCACATAGGATGATAAAATGTCCTCGGGGGTCAATTTAGGACTCAGAGCATGTGAATGGAGATCTTTGTTTAAAAAGTATGGCTACACCGGCATGTTTGTGGGGATTAAACGCCTGGTAGACCTGAGGTTAGTGTTTGGAAGCGAATGCGAAGGAGTCCCCCTTGTTAAAATGGGTTTCCTGAATCAGGATGATATCTGCCCCCGACTGCCTGAGTTCTCTAAGCGCCAGGTGTCTCTTTCTGTTGGAATTTAGGCCATGGACATTTAGTGACATAACCTTAGCCACGGTGCTGGATAAAAGCAAGCATAAAAGCACTTATCTGATCCATCTGGATAGAGGGATACCATGGTACAGAAGCCGGGAGTGCACCATCTCCAGGAGGAGATTCGGGTGGTTGTAAAGGACCGTAAGGTGAGCCAGGAGATGGGAAACGGAAGAAAGAAAAAGAAAACTAGGAAAAAAGAGAGAATCAGGTCAATACCAGATACATAGAGTGCAACATACATTGTTAACAGAATCTGGGAGGCCCGTAGGGCACAAGACTAACTAAGTTCCTTCCATGCAGACAAAAAACAGAAAAGAGAGGGCGCACCGGCCTTGTGCATTATCTTTAAAAAAGTTTATTAAAAGAAGGAAACGTAAAAATACTACTCACAAGGGTAGATAAAAATCGCGCATAATGGTCTATTGATGGTGATAATGGATACACCGTTAGCAGTCTCCAGACCTACGGACAAGACATGCAGCTGCTGGCTGACGCGTTTTGAAGGTAGCACCTTCTTCTTCAGAGCCTCTGAAGAAGAAGGTGCATCTTCTTCATCCAGGTCCAAAGCATCCAGGTCTTCCGGATAGCACAGAACGTCAGATTGTCCTTGATGTCTCGCTGTGAGACTGAAATGGAATCCCCAATGGTAGATGATGTCCTCTTTCTGTAGCATGCGGAGAAGGGGTTGGAGGAGCTTGCGCTTTTGTAGAATGATATCTTCTTTCAGGGGGTAAGAATGAACCCTACAGATGACATTGTGTGGTTTGGAAGCAGAACCCTTAGGACGCAGGGCTCAGTGATCCCTATCCCTCTCGATGTGTTTGGTAGGGGATAGGGCTTGCAGGGTAGTCTGCAGGTCTTCGGAACCCTCTGATTCTGGGAGGCCCCTGACACGAATGTTGTTCCTGCACCCCCAACTGTCCTAGTCTTCAACATGATGCTGCATATCTCTCAGTAGTATGTGATGGTCTACACCTTGTAATTGAGTGCGGTGAACTGCCAGTTTGGTCTCTTAAATTTCCTCCTCTGCCATCTCCACTCTATCTGCTAGGTGTTTGAAATCTACTTGCAGTGTGTGAATCTCTGGAAGGCATGTGGATTCAACATCTTCTATGAGTTGTTTAAAGTCCTCTTTAGTCGGTAACGCTTGGAGGTATGTTTGCCATGAGGGGGGCACTTGATGATGAGGGCCCACCGTCACTTGTTGTGGTTGTAAGTGTGGGGGGAAGGTGGTAGCAGAGGCCACACTGTGGTGGCATACGGGGCCTGGATGTTAGGCCACATTGGAGGATCCCATGGCTCATACCACACCAGGGCTTGGGAAGGTGAGGAGGCCTGCACTGCTGGGCCCCCCTGTGTGGGGGCAGAAGAGCTGACGACCTGGGCATAGGTAATAGAGGGATCAGCTCCTCTCCCAGAAGGGCTGGGGTCTCTGGAGCGGGACTGCCTCTGTGATTTAGGGGAGGCAGGAGCAGAGGAATAGGCAGGATGCAGTGTGAGTCCCCCCTGAGGCCCGGTCTGTGAGGCTAGAGAGTCCCGGGAGTGTGTGGGGTCTGGCAGAGGTGAGAAGTCCTCAGATTCCATAGACGGAGAGGGAGAGCTGGGTCCTCCAACGTTTAAGCCAGGGTCCGATGCTGTGCGCAACAGCCTCGGGAAGGCATCCGTACACTGTGTGTACAAGGCGGGGATCTGGCTCAGTGCAGCAGCCCGTGTCTCGTGTGGCACTGCCGCCAGATAGTCAGCGTGTTGGGGGAGACTCACTGTGTCCGCCGGTGCTGGATGATTGCCTGATGCTGGCCACAGAGGCTTGGAAGTGCCCAGAGCTGGAGCTGGAGCTTGAAAGGCAGGCTGTGGAGGGGCCCGTGTGGAGGAGGTGGAGGCGGACGGCACCATCTTGTCTGTCCCACCGGGCGGCATGGGAGGCGATGTGAAATAGTTTGTAGAAGACCCGGGAGGAGGTTGGGAGCATCCCCGTGCTTTAGAGGAGCGAGTTCTCCTGGATCTACCTATGTAAGGGTGTAAACAGTCCCCTTAAAAGGCCATTGAGCTGTGGGCTATGAGAGAGCTAGGAGCTCAGGCATCTATGCAGGTCGACTTCCGGTCACGCCCCTTGAATCTATCTTATTGTTGTATGAAGATATTGATCTGTACGCCTTTTGTATTCTTTTACTTGTGGTGACTTATTAAAATTATTTACTGATTAAAAAATAAATAAATATCCCCCAAGTGGAGTTACCATGTGGAAGAGTAATGCCCCGTACACGCGATCGGATTTTCCGACAACAAATGTTGGATGTGAGCTTGTTGGCTGAAAGTCCGACCATGTGTATGCTCCATCGAACATTTGTTGTCAGACTTTCCGCCAACAAATGTTGGCTAGCAGGTTCTCAAATTTTCCGCCAACAAAACTTTGTCCGACGCACAAAGGTTCACGCATGCTCGGAATCAAGCAGAAGGAGCCACACTGGCTATTGAACTTCCTTTTTCTCAGCTCGTCGTATGTCTTGTAGGCCACCACGTTCCCACGTTCGTAATTGTTGGCCAACATTTGTGTGACCGTGTGTATGCAAGACAAGTTGGAGCCAACCTCCTTCGAACAAAAATCCACGGTTTTGTTGTCGTAAAGTCTGATCGTGTGTATGGGGCATTAGGGTTATGTGTGAACAGAACAAGAAGTGGAGGCAATCTAAAATTTAGAGGACAGTAGAGCTGCACGATTAATCGTTAAGAATCAAAATCGCAATCTTTTTCCCTTCCCGATCTTCAAAACAGCATGTCATGACTCTTTTTAAAGCGGAGTTCCACCTAAAAATGGAACTTCCGCTTTTTGGAATCTTCCCCCCTCCGGTTTCACATTTGGCACCTTTCAGGGGGAGCAGATACCTGTATAATCCAGGTATTTGCTCCCACTTCCGGGCATAGATTGCCGCAGTATCCACAGATATCTATGCCATATCCGTCGCCTCCTCCATCCCCCCCGCTGTCTTCTGGGAGACGCACAGGTCCCAGAAGACAGCAGGGACCAGTCGGATCGCGCAGCACGACTCGCGCATGCGCATTAGGGAACCAGACTGTGAAGCCGCAAGGCTTCACTTCCTAAATCCCTTACCGAAGATGGCGGTGCCTCCACCCGAGAGCCGAGGGACAGATCGGCTTCGGGTGCCGACATCGCAGGTGCCCTGGACAGGTAAGTGTCCATATTTTAAAAGTCAGCAGCTACAGTATTTGTAGCTGCTGACTTTAAAAAAAAAAAAAAATTGGTGGAACTCCGCTTTAACAAGTGCAGAGAGTTCTCACAGCTGGACAAAAAAAAAAAATCCAGGCAGCCTGCTAAGTTTTATCACAACAGGAATAAGTAGAAACAAAGTATCTTTTCGTTCTTTTATCAAAGGAAAGAACTCCAAACCTTTTCTGACATTTATTGCTTACAAGTAAAAATCATTTTCTGCTAGAAAATTACTTGGAACACCCAAACATGATATATATTTTTTGGCAGAGACCCTAGAGAATAAAATGGCGGTTGTTGCAATATTTTATGTCACACCGTATTTGCGCAGCGCTTTTTAAAACGCAATTTAAAAAAAAAAAATACACTTTAATGAATTAAAAAAAAATAGACAGTAAAGTTAGCCCAATTTTTTTGCATAATGTGAAAGAAGATGTTACACCGCGAGAATCGTGATCTTTATTCTAAGCAAAAAAATCGTGATTCTCATTTTAGTCAGAATCGTGCAGCTCTAAAGGACAGTAATGCAAAGCGGATCTTCACCCTCTGACTAAACTTCCCTCCAGTCTAATCCTTATCCCTTCTGATACATGAAGAGTGCTGTCTTTTTATTGTTTTGTTTTATTTACCTTTTTTTATGAAAAACCTGCAGCCCACCCCCAAACACTTTACTCACCTAGGCGAATGACATGCTCAGTGGTCGCTGTGCCTCCTGGGATATGTACATCACATATCCCTGAAGACATAACACTTCATGCAGAAAGGAGAAAGGGATGGGCCTAGCGCCACTGGACGAACCCAGAAGAGCCAGCGGGCCTCTCAATGACATCACAAGCAACTTGGTGGCACAGGACTGAACGGTGGCAGAAGGCAAGATGATCTCAGCGGGACAAGGCTGAATCTGCTGGGTGGGTGAGTATCTGAAATGTGCACAACACACCACTTGGTAAGTGGGGGAGGAAAAAAATAGGGGAGGGTGAGGTGGGCAAAGATCCACTTTAAGTCAAAGGTTTAAAAGAAGAGAGTGAGACTAGGAATAGTGAGGAGAAGGGGAGAATGATAGAAGAGAAGAGGTTTGAACCAGATGTGATCAGGTCTTGATGCCACTTATTATGTGATGAGGCAAACATTGCAATTTCATGCTTTCATATTAAAGTCAACTCGTCCAATAAGGAGAAGTTTGAAAGAAAGTGGTATTCCATGAGCTATTTTGGCAGCAATGTGCAGTGTCTTGGTTTACCTTCCTCTGAGTCTTGCCAGTCAGCCTATAGTAATCTGCTTTGTCGCCGTTACCTGATTGGCTGTTGGAGCCATTTCTATCCCATATAAAGTTTTCCCTATAACTATAACATAATCCTGAAATTGTTTAATCTACCCAATTTAACTGGTTATTGTGTAAGGAAGGAAATACTGCCCTAAGCACCATTCATATGCACACAAGCCTTATACCTTAATTGTGATGTACCTGCAGGGGAACATGCAGTAAAGGCTGGCCATACACCAGTAGATTTTTTGAGTAAAAGTTTGTAAAAGAATACATTTGATGACTTGGAAAAAAATTGGATACAGAGAGCTTGGACTTTTTAGGCACAACAACAGAAAGGTTACAAACATATAAATTAATTTAGAAAAAATTACAAAACATATATAAAACCACACTGATAAAAATGAACCAATGAAGAAAATACTGTATTTATCGGCGTATAACACGCGCCGGCGTATAACACGCACCCCAAGTTTAGGAGGGAATTATAAGGAAAAAAATGTTTTAAGGAAAAAAACTTACATTTAAATGCCCATCAATGCAGCCTTGCACAGCGTCCATCTGCATGCTTGTCCAGTGTCATTTGCAGCCTTGCAGTCATTTGCAGCCTTGCAGTCAGCAGCCTTGGTGTCATTTGCAGCCTTGCAGTCAGCAGCCTTGGTGTCATTTGCAGCCTTGCAGTTATTTGCAGCCTTGCAGTCAGCAGCCTTGGTGTCATTTGCAGCCTTGCAGTTATTTGCAGCCTTGCAGTCAGCAGCCTTGGTGTCATTTGCAGCCTTGGTGTCATTTGCAGCCTTGCAGTCAGCAGCCTTGGTGTCATTTGCAGCCTTGCAGTCAGCAGCCTTGGTGTCATTTGCAGCCTTGCAGTCATTTGCAGCCTTGCAGTCAGCAGCCTTGGTGTCATTTGCAGCCTTGCAGTCAGCAGCCTTGGTGTCATTTGCAGCCTTGCAGTCAGCAGCCTTGGTGTCATTTGCAGCCTTGCAGTCAGCAGCCTTGGTGTCATTTGCAGCCTTGCAGTCAGCAGCCTTGGTGTCATTTGCAGCCTTGCAGTCAGCAGCCTTGGTGTCATTTGCAGCCTTGCAGTCATTTGCAGCCTTGCAGTCAGCAGCCTTGGTGTCATTTGCAGCCTTGCAGTCATTTGCAGCCTTGCAGTCAGCAGCCTTGGTGTCATTTACAGCCTTATCAGTGTTCATTTGCAGCCTTGCAGCTTTGCCAGTGCCGATCTGAAGCTTTTCTGTGTCCTTTTGCAGCCTTGCGCAGGCTGCAGTTAAACTGCAGTGACATGTCAGTGTCACTGCAGTTTGAAAATGGCACCGCCGGCGCCGAAATACACAGAGCCGGTCCTCGGCTCTTCTCGGCGGCTCTCTTTCACTTTCGGCCACTTTCGGCTCCACTCGTAGTCCCACCCGGGATGGGCGTGACTGTGAGCGGAGCTAGCCGAACCTAGCCGAGTGCACTCGGCTAGGTTCGGGCGGCGCTCGAGTGAAGCCGAAAGTGGGCGAGAAGAGCCTCTGTGTATTTCGGCGCCAGCGGCGTCATTTTCAAATCGCGGTTGGCGAGGGATCGCAGGGGATCGGCGTATAACACGCACCCGCGATTTTCCCCTGATTTTAAGGGGCAAAAAGTGCGTGTTATATGCCGATAAATACGGTATATAGCTAAATATAACCGACTTGTAGCTACATGGAATCTGACAACAAACAAATTTGCTGTGTAATAACAGTGAGTCCAAGAGTATGGTTATATTGCAATGAAGTGATATCTTGCTCTACATGTTACGCGCCTTGCGCTTCTTCAGGAGAGTTTGAATTAAATATACTGTAAAACACAGGCTCACAGCTAAAAGCAACACAGACAAATTACAAGGCTGCTGCTGAGGGGTCAGGTAATCCCATCAAAGAGTAGAGAAATCTGTTGTAAACACATCCAGTGTGTTGTTACTGCACTGGCGGCTGTAAGATTTTGAGGGATCCCCTGGCAAAGACTACCAGGCATTACTCGGCAGCTTTTTTCTTTTGGGGGGAGACTTCAATCAATGGCCCTTTATGGATTTGTGGCAATTTCTACTATGAAGGGTGAATCATGTTTGAGCTTATCGCCCCCCTTTTTTGCCATTTCATTGCATCTACCTTTGGCCATACATTTCCTCCCATTTGTAAACACTGGCTGTGTTTACAATGGATTTCTCTACTCTTTGATGGGATTACCTGACCCCTCAGCAGCCGCCTTGTAATTTGTCTATGTTGCTTTTAGCTGTGAGCCTGTATTTTACAGTATATCATATTCAAATGCTCCTGAAGAAGCGCAAGATGGGTAACATGTAGAGCAAGATATCACTTCATTGCAATATAACCGTACCCTTGGACTCACCGTTATTATACAGCAAATTTGTTTGTTGTCAGATTCCATGTAGCTACAATTTGGTTATTTTTAGCTATATATTTTCTTCATTGGTTCATTTTATATGTGTGTTTTTTTATGTTTTGCCACTTTTTCTAAATAAATTTATATTTTTGTAACCTTTGTGTTATGGTGCCTAAAAAGTCCAAGCTACCTGTATCCAATAGACATGTGCACACTGAAATATTTTGTTTCGGAATTTCGTTTTCGTCCGAAAAATAAATTTATTTAGTTACTCCCGAAATTCGTTTTTATTTATTTTGTTTCGTTAAAAAATGCATTAGTCCGAAAATCCGAAATAATTAAGGTCGAATCTGTCATTGAAGGCTGGTGTCTGTCGAATGTTCTAAGAAGATTCGACGGAGCAGCTAAACTGTACGACGCCGCAATGGTACATTTCCGGTCAAATGTTCCGCCTACAAGCTATAGTAGAATTCTAATGTTGTATGACACTAGTAATAATTATATTTGTTAATTATTATTACTAGTCAACCAACATTAGAATTCTTTTATAGCCTATGGGCAGAGCATTTGACCATAAATGTCCGCTCGCGGCGATTGCTTCGTCGAATCTTCATGTCGAATCTTTTCTCTCTATGTCCAATAATCTTGGACTAATAGAGTTAGGTTAGGCACATTCGACCTTTTTTGCTATTGTCTCTCTAATGTCGAATCTTTTCTCTCTATGTAGAATAATCTTGGACCAATAGAGCTAAGGTTAGGCACATTTGACCACAGATTTGATGGACACAGATTGCTATCAGCGTCATGTCGAATCTCCTATCTATATTAAACTGTTGTCGCAACAAAAAATACCCGAAATTTGGATGAAAATGCATTCGGAGGAAAACGAATGCACATGTCTAGTATCCAATTTTTTCCAATCTAAATGGGACGTGGCACCTTATATCTATGTAGTGTCCACAGTACCACTCTGTGTTGATACGGTAATCATTTTCACATTTGATGAATTGATGAATGCCGTTTGAAAAGTACTTCAAAATGTCACTTGCTTTTAACAATCGATTTTGGAATGAATGTAATTTTCCAAACAATATACACATTTACTAAAATTCAAGCATTTGAGAAGGAATTTCCATCCTGTTCCCTTGAATTTTCTCATCACGAGGGGCGAAATGAAGGTTGGTTTGACCCCTCTAATGATTCGAAACTCGAAAGAATGTTCTTAAAATGAAAAATTTCTAATTAAATTCTGCTAGTGTATAGCCAGCTTTAGAACTCAATTAAAGCAAGACTTTATCTTTAGTCATATTTTTGGACAATTATCTCATTCAATTTCAGCAAAATCAAATGTCCTCAGTCGATAAAACATCATGATGACAAGTGATTACAAATGCAGCAGAGCCATACAGTAGGTGTGCGCAGCCTGTTGCATTAGGGTGTGCACCCCAAAATTTAAACACACACACTATATATATATATATATATATATAATATATATATATATATATATATATATATATAATATATATATATGGCAGTAGACCAGTAGATGGTGTCAGTAGGGCAGGGATTGGTGTCAGTAATTTATTTTTATTTTTTTATTATTATAACTTTTTTACAATTGTATTATTTTTCCAATAATTTATTATTATTTTTTTTTTACAATTTATTAGGAGCCCCATTGGGGGACTTTTGTGAAATATCAAGGGTCCGAACAGCCTTACTTTTGAGACAGAGAAAGGGACTGAGGACAGAGATTTCCCAGTCCCTTTCTCTGCAGCCAAGCTAAAGGGAATCTGCGCAGCACAGCCTGATTAGGGTGTGCCCAGGCACACCTGGCACACCCTGTGCGCACGCCTATGAGCAGATCCATAGCTGTCAGGATTATGGGAAACATGTAAAAAAAATGAGTACCCGCCTTTGGCCCTGAACCTAGAAAATGTTCATATCCCATGATGCAATTGTTGTTTTCCCTGTTGTGCTCGGCTTAAAGCATGACTTGACTCGCAAGCTGTCTTTTCTTTAAAATGCCTTATCATTTAGTTTATTTCTTCTTTCAGAGCATCTTGAGATTTTTGCAGTGCAGAAAGAAGTATTTTCACTGAGTATGCAACAAAACTTCTCATTCTTGGTATCAGTGAAATGAATTTATGAGGACTTCAGAAGCTGGGAGGATGTCAGTAGTCCCTCCATTGCCAGGACAGCAAATGTTCCTTTAATAACAAGACAACCAATTCTAAGTACATTGCTCCTGTAGGAAGCAGGTGTGTGAGTAATGCTGGCCATACACTAGCCGAAAAATTGTTCAAAAATCTGTCATTTGGTCCGTTTGTTTGTTTGTTTTTCGTCTAGGTATATGTGACAAAAGAAATGAAAAAACAGATTGAACAATTTATCAATCCAAATTCAGTCATTACATGATTGCAAAATTGTTTGTGCTCACAGCCGAGTGTTCGTTATGCGAAAATTATTTTGAACAATTTTTCGTATAGTGTATGGCCAGCATAAGATGTCCTACATGGGCAAGCAGGGCTCGTGTACCACTCCAGGAAAAGAAAATCCAGAACCTTTCCAATATGGTGCTGGTGTTAGCAGAGGGAAGATAAGCAAATATATCAGTTTGCTTTTTAATTTTCCAATCATTTTTATTGTTATTATAGGTAACATATGGTAATCAGTAAATTCACAATGTATATCGTTGTTAACAACAATTACCTGCCTAATTGTTCACAAAGATGTACAACATAAGAAGACAATATAAGAAAAGAAAAAGAAAGAAAGAAGAGGAAAGGAAGGAAGGAAAAATAAAAAGAAGGAGAAAGAATTAATGAGATAAGGTGCACCCAACTTCTCAGTCTATCCCTCAAGTCCAACTTAGAAAGTTGTTCATTGTTCCCCAGAGATGTGATATATCCATGGATCCCATGTTTTTTTCAAATAAACATACTTTATACGTCATTCAAATGTAAATTTTTAATATACCATTATCCATGATAATTTCGCAAGACCTGTAATACCTACATCTTCAGCTAAGAAGATAAAAGAGATTTTTTTTTTTTTAAATGTCTCCGTGCCACCCTGATGGGTTGGTTCAAAAGGGCCCACCAAGGGGATTTTTAAGGGTAATCTGGGATAAAAAATATAGAAAATGAGATACCCAGATCCGAGAAGGACGCTTTTTTATATACTATATTACCAAAAGTATCGGGACGCCTGCCTTTACACGCACATGAACTATAATACCATCCCAGTCTTAGTCTGTAGAGTTCAATATTGAGGTGGCCCACCCATTGCAGCTATAACAGCTTCAACTCTTCTGAGAAGGCTGTCCAAAAGGTTTAGGAGTGTGTTTGTGGGAATGTTTGTCCATTCTTCCAGAAGCGCATTTGTGAGACCAGGCACTGACTGCAGTCTCCGCTCTAATTCATCCCAAAGGTGTTCTATTGGGTTGAGATCAGGTCTCTGTGCAGGCCAGTCAAGTTCCTCCACCGCCTGCACAGAGTCCTGACCTCAACCTGATAGAACATCTTTGGGATGAATTAGAGCGTAGACTGCGCTGGGCCTTCTCATACACATCAGTGCCTGACCTCACAAATGTGCTTCTGAAAGAATGGTCAAACATTCCCATAGACACACTCCTAAACCTTGTGGACAGTCTTCCCAGAAGAGTTGAAGCTGTTATAGCTGCAAAGGTGGGCCAACTCAATATTGAACCCTACGGACTAAGACTGGAATGCCATTGAAGTTCATGTGCGTGTTTACCCCATTACTACGAAGGGAAAAATCATACCGTGTTTTTTTTCATTAGCTCTGCAGTTTAAATACAAATCCTTGCCTTTCCACTAGACAGAAGCTCTTCTGTACCAGAGCAGCACTACAGGGCAATACGAATTACTGAGCCTTATTTATCAAAGTTTGATAAAAAAGAAAACATCCAAATACAATGCTTCCAGCTCAGGCTTAAAAATGAAGTCTGACTGGTTGATAAAGGCAACACAGACAGTTTTTCTCATGCCAATGGAAGCACAGAGGTAAGAATGTGCCTGGGGCATCCAGATACTTGGAGCAGCTTTCTTCTAGGGGAAGACTATTCAGTTCCACCTATTAACAAAATGTACTAAAAGAAAAGGTGAGCCTATTAACTCACTTTGCAGCACCTGCGTTTTTCACACATGAAGTCATATCTGTTGTCATTTAAAAAAAATGACTTTTCTTGCAATATCTTGTAAAGTACTTTTTTGAGGAGTACATGACGTTGTAATCTCACTCAAGACATCCAGTATATAATGACAAGCAAGAAAAGAATGTGTACTCATCTAGTCACACAAAAAAATGACTGTAGAGTCAGTTCAATGGATTAGTTATTATAACTGCAAGCATTATAATACCTCATGATAATGCCCTCCGAAAAATGTTCAGTTAACAAGGAGAAATATTTAAAGTATAACTAAAGGCAAAACTTTTTTTGTTGTTGTGATCAGAGTAGAGAGGGATTAGAACACTTGTCGGGTTTTTATTGCTGTCTGTCCCCCTAATAGGGAAATTCACCCTCTCTATACTGTATGTCCTGTTTACTGTTATTATCAAAAGTAAAAGAACATTTTTTTTTTAACTTTAGTTGTGTTACCATTTGACTAATTGCTAATGTGATGTTCTTTTATAGATATGCCTCTATTCTATATTTGTCGTAGGGTGACTACACTCCCCAGGTTTATGCTCTTGGCAAACAGATGCTTTATTAAGAGGGCCCGGCCTTTTAGGCTGAATTATTTGGGTCCTGTCCATAACACTCGGGCTCTTGATTGTACTGGAGAGAGCACCCTTATTCTGATATTTGTCTAACCACATTGGTATGGCTGTACTTTGTTAAACTTTTGAATAAAAATCTATCAAAAGGAAAAGTAAAAGAAAATTCCAAATTTTGAATTGACATCAGGACAGTAATAGAGAGAAAATATTCCAATAGGGATACTAGTTCTGGTGACAACCAGAGATTCCTTCACTTTTGGGGGATCTACCCTTACTTCCCGTTTTGGCTGTGGTACAGGAAGTCAAGAGAAATCTCCCCAATGGGG
This sequence comes from Aquarana catesbeiana, assembly GCF_042186555.1. Taxonomy (NCBI): domain Eukaryota; kingdom Metazoa; phylum Chordata; class Amphibia; order Anura; family Ranidae; genus Aquarana; species Aquarana catesbeiana. Next base: position 617,451,518 of record NC_133326.1, read on the forward strand.
TAGATGGAAAAAAAACTGACAGGGGTTATAACCCTTCTTTTACATCTAAAATAAAAAAAATCCTTAACCACTTAACGACCGCGCCATAGCCGAATGACGGCTACAGCGCGGCTTGATAACTCTGGGAGGGCGTACATTGATGTCCTCCCAGAATCGCACTCCCGCACGCCCCCTGGGGAACGCACCTGGGAATATACGACCCGGCACATCACGGTAAATGACCGCTCATAGCGGCCGCTTACCACGTGAACGCTCCGTTAAATGACTGAGCGATCACTTGTAAACAAACCAGCGTCATGTCCAGTTCCTCTCTGATCAGGTGCTGCAGCGCTGTGGGCTGGATCTGTAGTGCCCACAGCGCTGATATGTGACAATTCAAGCCATCTATCCCTAATCAGCAATACTCATCCATGCTCAGCCATCCATCCATACTCCGCAATACTCATCCATCCATCCATACTCAGCAATACTCATCCATCCATCCATACTCAGCAATACTCATCCATCCATCCATACTCAGCAATACTCATCCATCCATCCATGCTCAGCCATCCCATCCACCCCCATCCATACCCAGTCATACTCAGCCATTCCCAGTCATACGCAGCCATACTCAGCCATACTCAGTCATACCCAACCATACTCAGCCATACCCAGCCGTACCCAGCCATACTCAGCTGTACCCAGCCATCCCATCCATACTCAGCCGTATTCATCCGTACCCAGCCGTACTCAGTCGTACTCAGCCGTACCCAGCCATACTCATTCATGCTCAGTCATCCCATCCATACTCAGCCATCAATGGCTCATCCATCCCCATTCATGCTCATTCATGCCACATCAGTTCTCATCCATGCCACATCCATGCCACTACAGTGCCTCACAAAAGTGTAATAGGTTATCAAATTAGATTTGAAACTTATGTCCCTAGAACACCTGATGGTGCTCCCTGCATGTTGGGCCTCTCTATGTGGCCAGGCTGTGTAAAAGTCTCACACATGTGGTATCGCCGTACTCAGGAGGAGTAGGAGAATATTTTTTGGGGTCTAATTTTTGGTATGTACATGCTATGTGTTAGAAATATTGTATAAATGGACAACTTTGTGTAAAAAAAATGCGTTTTCATTTTCTTTACACATTTTTCAAAACTTGTAGAAAAAAATGACATGTTCAAAAGACTCATTATGCCTCATAGATTATACATTGGGTTGTTTTCTTTCCAAAATTGGGTCATTTTTAGGGCATTTCCATTATCCTGGTGCTCCAGAGCCTTCAAAAGTCTAAGAGATAGTCAAGAAATGATATGTGTAATTTATGCTCCAAGAATGCCTGATGGTGCTCCCTGCATGTTGGACCTCTGTATGTGGCCATGCTGTGTAAAAGTCTCACACATGTGGTATCACTATACTCAGGAGGAATAGTAGAATGTGTTTTGGGGTGTAATTTGTGCTATGCATATGCTGTGGGTGAGAAATAACCTGCTAATATAACAATTTTGTGAAAAAAAATTCTTGATTTTGCAAAGAATTTTGGTAAAAAATTACAACTTCAAAAAACTCACTATGCCTCTTACTAAATACCTTAGAATGTCTACTTTCCAAAAAGGGGGCATTTGGGGGGTATTTTTACTTTCCTGGCTTGTTAGTGTCTCAAGAAATGAGATAGGCCGTCAGTACATCAGGTGTGATCAATTTTCAGTGATTGGCACCATAGCTGGACACAGCTATTATTGCACACAATAACTTTCACAAAGACCAAATAATATACAACGATTTGGGTTATTTTTTTACCAAAGATATGTAGCAGTATAAATTTTGGTAAAAATTTATGAAGAAAAATCACTAATTTGCAAAAATTGCCCAAAAAAACTGAATCGAAGAAAAATGCATTTTTTTTACAGAATTTTCGGTCTTATTTCTTTTATAGCGCAGAAAATAAAACACCCAGCTCTATTTGTATGAAAAAAGGACAAAAATTTCATAAAGGTACAGTGTTGCATGACTGAGTAATTGTCATTCAAAATGTGAAAGCACCGAAAGCTGAAAATTGGTCTGGTTAGGAAGGGGGTTTAAGTGCCCAGTGGTCAAGTGGTTAAGCTATACTTTAAAATGTCTCTCCAGCCTAAAATGGCCAACTGTTCTTTGAAAGGTTCCCACAAAACTAGCTCATTGACAATGTGTTATTTTTAATGACCCTAGATCCTGTATGTCTATTACTTGTGTAGCGCTGGTAGATTTCTAATCTACTGCTTATATGTAAATTGAGTGGGTCATCTGTTCTGTACATAAAACAAACAAATTTAATATATGGGCAAATTAGCCTTTGTTCCAGCATTGGTTGTGTTGCGTGCAGTTCCGCACTGTTGCCTGTAGGTGTCGTTATCACCATAGGTCAGTGTTGGAAAGCAACAAGCTGAAGTATATTGAGTGCTCTTCTTTCCCAGAGGTAACTCGGCAGAGGTGGTCCACTGCTATGCATTCTGGGAGAGAGTACTTAAGGGGCATTTCTCTTCCCTCTTTTCACCTGCTGGCCCTCCTGGCCTAAAGGTATGTGACAGTCAGTTCTACCTCGTGGCCCTCCAGGCTGGAGGGCTGCGATGCTGCAGCCGTGCAAGTAGGCCCAGAAGCCTGTCTGGGGCCTACTGCTGCGGGGATGGTCCTGTGTTGTCTGTCCTGTAGGAAGAAGCCGAACAATTGAGAAGATCCAGGGGAGGACCCATCTTGGAAGGGACCATGCGGAAGGCTGGTCTAGAGAGGGGCCTGGTGACTCGATTGGAGGACGCATCTTATATCTAACCTACCACACACGTACTGCCGGGTCGGCTTAAAGGTTCTGGTACTGTGTTGCTGTTCATCTAAAACTACTACGTCCTGTGGCAGAGGATTGTACAGTTACATCACTCTTCTAAAGTCTGTGGCAGAGACTTTTCTTTTGTTCGTGTTACACTCTGGCTGCTAGGTTAGTGAGAGAGACCTATCCGGGTGGGCAAAGATTTAATCCTGGACTGAAAGCATATTCGTTCCTGAGATTTCAAATTCCTCAGTGTCCTAAAGAAAAGGTATTTGAACTTTCCTGCAACTCCTCTTCTACCTCTTTACTGCTACTTCTTCAAGTTATTTCATATTAAAGCATTGGAAAAGTACTAAAGTGACTGGTACCTATATTGTCGGATACAAGCTCAACATGGACTCTAAGTTCTGGTATTGGTGAATTACGGGTAAAGAGGTGACAGTAACGGCCCGATTTAAATCAGCAGCTCCTTCGGGGGTTAGTGCTACACTTTTAAATTCTGACTGTTCTTCTGAATAGTTCCCCATTTCCTGAGCTGAGCCAACAATGGGGATCAGGTGCTATTGAAATGGCTGATCTCCCAACCATTGTACGCCACTGTCTAAGGCCGGCCATAGACGGAGCAAATTTCTTTCCTGCAACCACGATCCATTGTGTTGTCCCAGCGTTCGTCCCAGTGTTTACTGCTGCTAGTGATAATCGCATGTAAAATCCGGCAGGCTGGTTGTACCCAAGTTAATCAATCGATACATTCAGCCTGCCCATACATAGTTTGAATCTTGGCTGGTTCCTGCTGAACCCCTGAGATTCGAACCGTCCATGGCCCGCCTTAGTATATATACTTCTTAGATCAGACACCTCCCCTCAATGTGCATGCACCTAAGCAGAGTGCATTATCAGAACCTACAGTATGTGCAATGAGGGGAAGCGTCCGACCTGAAAAGAGGATATGAATACTAATACAGCTTCTCCGTTCCCCCCCTCCTATGTCAGCACAGCGAAATCTCCGCCCCCCCCAGGAAGAAAGGAAAGAAGTGGCACCGCTAGTTATCGGTCACATGATGGCACATCAACAACAACAAAAAAAGGCATTTATTTTGTAGATTAAAAAAAATAAACATTAGTGAGTGCAAAAGGGTTCTATTGTTTACCATTTTTGACATTGAGTAGTAGATGATTTTTCATGTACTTTAAAGCCGAGTTCCACCCACATTCTGAATTTTGTGCCTACACGTTCATTATTGCTTTATAAATCAGCATTGGCCTTTTTAATTTTTTTTCTGTAGTCTATTTATCTTATTTCTACAGGGTAATTTTTCTTCCGATGTACCTCGCCGCTGCGACGTACATCGTTTCTGGACACGCATTGGCTCCTGGGATATGAGTTTCATTAATCCCAGGAGTCAATGGGTATACTCCGCTGGTAGCATTGCGTTATTTCCAAACAGGAAATGACACAATGCAAGGCGGAGATAAGAGCCATTTTTAAAAAGGGCAACCAGGTTGTCGTTGCCATGGTTACAATAGCATCTGTAGAGGATTTCAAGATTAGAGGAGGGTTACAGCACTGCTACATTTACAGAGTGACAGGTTGCCATAACAATGGGGTGGGAACTTCCTCCGACGCCGCTATGGCTATGGCAACTCAAAAAGTAATGTGTGTGCTGTGCTTTGTTGTAAATGCTCATGCACGAGATCGGGAGGTGTATACTGGGTATGCAGCAGCGCTGTATCCCAAAAGAAGATACCACATGCTCACAATGAAGATGGAAGCGCACTCGGAGGGGACAGCAAGGTTAGTTTAAAAAAAAAAAAAAAAAAGCATATAGAAAACCAACATTAAATATGAATACAGTTATTAATTTAGGTACAAACATCATGGGGGGTGTTTAAAAAAAAAAAAAATCCATCTAGAACTCCGCTTTAACCAGTTGACCTCTGGAAGGTTTTACCACCTTCATGACCAGGCCATTTTTTTTTTTTTTTTGCTATTATACAGCACCATGCCACTTTAACTGGCAATTGCTTGGTCATGCAACACTGTACCCAAATTAAATTTATAACAATTTTATTTACACAAATAGAGATTCCTTTTGGTGGTATTTGATCACCTCTGTTTTTCTTATTATGTAAATAAAAATAGGCCAAAAACTTTGAAAAAAAAATATTTTCTACTTTCTGTTCTAAAACATATCCAAAAAATCGAATTGCTTCAAAAATTTAGGCCAACATATATTCTACTATATGTCTTTGGTAAAAACCAAACTGCGTTTTTGGGGACACTAAACTGTTGGGGACACAAGTTCTGATTGTGATCAAGATATTGATCCATATAGACACTATTCCAATAATGGCGGTGATGAGTGACTTATAGTGGGACTGTGATAGTGTGGAGGGCAAACTGGCGCTAACAGACTGGCAGGAAGTGTCACTAACTGACACTGGTGTCGCTAGTGACACTAATACAGTGATAATTGATAATACTGTACACTCTAATGACACTGGCTGGGAAGGCGATAACATAAAGGGGCAATTAAGTTGTTAACTGTTTACTTAACAAGTGTAATGTGTGCTGCTTTTACTAACAGACCTGTCTGCTTTTTCTCCCTGAACTTACAGTTGATTTCAGGGAGAAGAAACAGAAAGATTGCTGTCTGTGTACAGAGTTCTGTATGTTTGTAAACACAGAACTCTGTGCTGTGATTGGCAACATCCGACCAGCATGTTTCAGCCAAAATCATTGGCCGAAATCTACTGACAAACTCATGCTATGTCCAGTCGCAGCACGCATTAGCAGAGACTCAGAAATCAGCGGCGACATACGGTTACATTGCTTATGCAAAAGTATCCCAAACAGGAGGGGACAGAGAAAAGCGGGGCTAATGAAAGGGCAAAACACAGGTAATTATATCAAAAATGAAAATTTATTGGCATATACACAAATTACAGGTAGAAGGGTAAACACCCAATAGTGTACTGTACCTGGTAAAAAATTGCCGACCACCTAAATAGGCTGGTCTGTCGCAACCTGGCTGTTGCCCATCTGCGGTAAATGTACTGTGGGTGGGCGGCAAGTGGTTAATGCTAAAAACCTCTATTCAGTACCTTAAAAATCCCAAAACATCCAATTCTTTTTTTGAGTCTTTATAAATTAGTTTTTACATACAAAACACCATTAAATTCAATTAGGCTCCGTTCACACCTTGGCATTCTGGAATCATGGGCGATTCTGTCCGCAATTTCAGAATCGCAGCGAACGCAGGACGCGTTTGGGATAAAAAGAGGCATTAGCAAATCACGATTGAAGTGCGATTTATCACGTGAAAACTGAGGCAAATGCAAAAATAATGCATGATAATAAACATATTTGAATTTTTTTAAAATAAATTTATTTGTATACAATCTTCTCTATTTGTAAGCTGTTTTGTCTATTTTGTATATGCGCTTTCCCTGGACAGCTGCCTTTTAATGTTTGACAAAGGAATACGGTGTCGTTTAGCCACTTCAGCCCTGGAAGGTTTGGCTGCTCAATGACCAGGCTATTTTTTTCGATACGGCACTGCGACGCTTTAACTGACAATTGCACGGTCGTGCGAGGCCGTGCCCAAACAAAATTGTCATCCTTTTTTCCCACAAATAAGGCTTTCTTTTGGTGGTATTTGATCACCTCTGTGGTTTTTATTTTTTTGCGCTATAAAACAAAAGAAGAGCGACAATTTTGAAAAAAACTATTTTTTTCCTCAGTTTAGGCCGATATGTATTCTTCTACATATTTTTGGTAAAAAAAATCGCTATAAGCGTATATTGATTGGGTTGTGCAAAAGTTATAGCGTCTACACAATAGGGGATAGATTTATGGCATTTTTATTATTTATTTATTTATTTATTTTTTACTAGTAATGGCGGTGATCTGCGATTTTTATCAGGACTGCGACATTGCAGTGGACAAATTGGACACTTTTGACACATTTTTTGAGACCATTGACAATCATAGAGCGATCAGTGCTATAAAAATGCGCTGATTACTGTATAAATGTCACTGGCAGGGAAGGGGTTAACACTAGGGGAAATCAAGGGGTTAACTGTGTTCCCTAGGTGTGTTCTAGCTGCAGGGAGGATGGGACTGACTAGGGGAGGAGAGAGATCGATGTTCATACTAAGTATGAACACACAATCTGTCTCCTCTCCCCTGAAGGAACCGGGATCTGTGTGTTTACACACACAGATCCCAGTTCTCGCTCTGTCACGAGTGATCGCGGGTGCCATGCGGTCATCGCGCTCGTCGGGCACTCACATCGGCTCCGGGCACGCGCTCGCATCGGCCCCAGTGGCGCTAGTGCGACTCCTACAGCATCTTAAAGGGCCGGCGTACAGTTACGGAGGTTCACCCAGGGGAGCCAACCTGCCACAGTACAACTGAAGCAGCTGGTCTGGAACTGGTAAAAATAAAAGATTCGTTTCTTGGTCACCCTTAAGCCTACTACACACTACTAGGCTGGGTTTGAACAAGAAAAACCTGACAGCTCAGAAGGAGCCACTGTACTAATGTTGGATCTCCCCTGCTGTGCTGGATGATTCACCCCTCTCCCCCACCTCCCGTAAGAACACGCCGGTCAGCGCTTTTAGCCATTGGCTGAGAGCGCTGATCGGATGTTAATCCGCAGCCCTTTTTTTGGCCATGCCCCTTTGACAGAAGCCAGCCAAATGGAACAGGCATGTCAACCATTTGTATTTTTGTATAAGATGGACAACTTGTGAAAAGTGCAGATACCCATGACAACCTATCAGAATTAAAGTAGTTGTAAACCCTTACATATACCCAGTGAAGTGACTGGCCTCCGTGATACACAGAGATGAAACAAATCCTCCTACAGTAAAATCCGTAGTACAGATGTAATTGAAAAAAAACAATTGCCTCCTCACCGCACTTCCATACACTGTAGACACAGGAAGTGACATAACAGGCTCCACCTGACCCGTTGCATCACAGGTCACGTGACTTCCTCAGGGATCGATCGCTGAGGAAGTCACGTAACCTGTGATGCAACGCGTGGGATGGAGCCTGTGAGATCACTTCCTGTGTCTACAGTGTATGGAAGTGCGGTGAGGAGGCGATTTTTTTTTTCACTACATCTGTACTAGGGATTTTACCGTATTGTAATGGTGGATGCACATTGTTTCACTGGAGGTTCATATTTTTTTTTCACTGGATTCGTTTGATTAATATTTTTTTCATGTTACAGACTGATCTACCCACTTTTTTTGCACTTGGACTTTTGACACTTTATTTGGAAGTATTATGTTTGTTTTAATTGATCATTGTTCTATTGGAGAGCTGAAGTTACACTCTGAAGAGCTCAGGGAGGAGAGCTCTGACAGCTGACTGTTTTTTCTTTACCGGCGAGTACAAATGCCAACACTTTCGGTCAAATACTCGCGAGGGAAGGGACACCCCCCCCTTCACACAGAAACAGAGCTAAGGCTGTCAATAAGCTGGAAGTCCCTCCCCTGTCAACTTTTTTCTCAGGAAGTTGTCAAGAAAACTTCTCAGAAATGATTCATGCTTATAGAAGAGGAACGAGACAGCAGTCAGAAATGCGCTTCGCAGCCGTCCTGGAGATGTGTGAACCGGCTTCATTGAGAGCCAATCACAGCAGGGGCAGATCCAGAGTCTAGTCTCGGGAGGGGCACTGCCAGAAAATAATTTTTTTTGCGGCAAATTTATTGGGGAAATGGCTGGTGTTGGCACTTCAATCATCCTGGCACCATGGCTGTTATGGTGTTTGGATGATTGGAGCACATTATTTCTATTATTACATTGTAATATAAAATGAAATGTTTCAACTCACCATAATGCAGAATCAGTGGGAGCCCTGAGTGTGTCACTTGCCACCGTTGCCTGCCACCAGATGTGGATTGTCACTTGCCACATCACCTGCCACACCTTGCGGATTGTCACTTGCCTGACACCAGATGCAGATTGTCACTTGCCACGTCACCTGCCACACCTTGCAGATTGTCACTTGCCATGTCACCTGTCACACCTTGCAGATTGTCACTTGTCTGCTAAGGTGGTGTTTTGCTTGTCTCTTGCTTTGTCCCACTCAGAGTCAGGCAGCAGAGAGATAATCTAATCTCTCTGCTGCCCGCGCTGCCTACACAGCGAGGGCAGAAGTTACTGCAGGGATGCAGGGCGGGCGCGGGGCGGTGAGACATGATGTCATCTCTCTGCTCCCCCGCCCGCCGGCTCGCTGATTGGCCAGCCGCCCACTCACACACTGAGCCGCTCAGCTGACCGCCCGCTCTCTCAGCTGCCGCTGAGCCGCCCTCCCATTCACACACCGAGCCACCCGGCAGCCCGGCCCGCCCGCTTTCTCACCCGCCCGCCCACGGATCCGCCCCTGGGTCACAGTCTCCTGTCATGCAAATTGGATGCAGCGAAACCCGCATCCAATTCGCATCAGTGTGAACCCATCTTAAAGCAACATGATTATAGTAAATGGAAATCTCATCGGATGTTGTAGGTTACAGAACATTCTATGTTCTTACCAACTGAGCCTGTATATATGACACACAGGGGGTTATTTACTAAAGACAAATCCACTTTGCACTACAAGTGCAAACTACAAGTGCAAAGTGCACTTGAAATTGCACTGAAAGTGCACTTGGAAGTGCAGTCGCTGTAGATCTGAGAGGGACATGCAAGGAAAATAAAAAAACAGTATTTTAGCTTGCACATGATTGGATAATAAAATCAGCAGAGCTTCCCCTCAATTCAGATCTACCCTTCAGATTTACAGCGACTGCACTTCCAAGTGCACTTTCAGTGCAATTTCAAGTGCACTTTGCACTTATAGTTTGCACTTGTAGTGCAAAGTGGATTTGTCTTTAGTAAATAACCCCCTGTGTGTCATATATACAGGCTCAGTTGGTAAGAACATAGAATGTTCCGTAACCTACAACATCCGATGAGATTTACATTTACTATAATCATGTTGCTTTAAGCTGGGTTCACACTGATAAAAAAAATAAAAATAAAAAAGCAGCATTTTAGCTTGCGCATGATTGGATAATAAAATCAGCAGAGCTTCCCCTCAATTCAGATCTACCCTTCAGATTTACAGCGACTGCACTTCCAAGTGCACTTTCAGTGCAATTTCAAGTGCACTTTGCACTTGTAGTTTGCACTTGTAGTGCAAAGTGGAATTGTATTTCATAAATAACCCCCACAGTTTTGCAAAACCTGTTTCCCTGTATAAGGAGCAATAATGATGAATAAAGAAAAGCAGTTTTTGAAAGCATACTTGACTAAGCATTTCAGTGGAGGAATCAGAGTTTCCACCATGTCGAAAATTTAAAGTGATTGTAAACGCTCACCTTGTAAAACAACCTATTCAGTTTAACCTCTTAAAGACCGTCCACCGCACATATAGTGTGGCAGGCGGCTCTATTGCGCAAAACAATGTACCAGTACGTTGCTTCATGCTATAGATACTGCGGGCGCGCGGGTCTGGCTGGCTCGGTGTCCGCCAGCTACCCACGATCGCTCCACATAGAGGCAGAATGGGGATCTGCCTATGTAAACAAGGCGGATCCCCGTTTTGACAGGAGACAACACTGAGATCTGCTATTCCTAGTGATCAGGACAGCGATCTGTGGGTTGTCACAGTGAGCCCATCCCCCACACAGTTAGAACACACTGAGGGAATACAGTTAACCCTTTGATCGCCCCCTAGTGTTTACCCCTTCCCTGCCAGTGTAATTTATACATTGATCAGTACATTTTTTAGCACTGATCACTGTAATAATGTCACTGGTCCCCAAAAAGTGTAATTTGGGGTCAGATCTGTCTGCCGCAATGTCACAGTCCTGCTAAAATTCGTAGCTCGCCGCCATTACCAGTAAAAACAATTAAAAAAAATAAAAGTCCATAAATCTAACCCCTATTTTGTAGACGCTATAACGTTTGCGCAAACCAATCAATATACGCTTATTGTGATTTTTTTTTACCAAAAATATGTAGAAGAATATATATTGGCTTAAACCAATGAATACATTTTTTTATATATTCTTTTTTGGATATGTATTATAGCAGAAAGTAAAAAATATTGTTTTTTTTTTTTTTTTAAATTGTCGCTCTTTTTTTGTTTATAGCACAAAAAATAAAAACTGCAGAGATGATCAAATACCATCAAAAGAAAGCTCTATTTGTGGGAAAAAAAGGAAATCAATTTTGTTTGGGTACAGTGTCACATGATCGTGCAATTGTCAGTTAAAGTGACGCAGTGTCGTATCGCAAAAAACGCCTGGTCATTAAGGTGGTAAATACTTCCGGGGGTGAAGTGGTTAAAATAGAAATGAAAGGCAAAACATTTGGGTATAGATTTAAAAAAACATTATAAAGATGTATTTCAACATTGATTTTACCAACAGTTAAAGCGTTACCCCAACACTTCATATTCCTGAAATGTGCCTGCTGTACCATGTACTTATATGAGAAAGCATCCTGTTCTCTTTGTATCGCTTCCTTTGTGTGAAATCTCTGGTGTTCCTGTCAGTCCCTCTGCTTTCCTATTAAAAACTGACCACACTAAGCAGAAGAACAAAAGGTGGTCAGTTCTCTAGCTATGTTGGGAACTCAATGTGCTCTTCACCAATGAGCAGACTTGTCCTGACACACCCTTCCTGCACAGCCTGTCACTGGGAAGCTCAGTGTGCTGTGTCTCCTCCCCCAGCTCTTATGCAGCTGAGAACAGAGTGTGATCACTGATAAAAAAGATGTAGTAGCTGCATTAGTTCTCTTTTTTTTCAGGCCTTTTTTCTTAAATTTTTACCTTGTGATCGTACCAGTAACATACTTCCAAACTTTGGATGATAGCGTTCACTCACCGTACTGTATCTATATTGGAGCAGCATTGACATCCTTGGACCTGAACTGTTTTAGGACTACAGACCCTCCCCCTTCATGTTGCCATAAAAATATTTTTATTAGAATCAGAGAATCAGAGAATCAGAATGTATTTATCATTTTACAGAAACAATCATAAAATGGAACACAGAGAACTGGGAACAATGTAACTGATAACAGGCAGAGGAAGAGATCACAAGAAATCGGTTCAGCGGATTCCTGGCAGGATCAACAGTTTTTTTTATTTTTTGGTATTTTTGAACAGATATAACAAACTATTTTAAAACTATATACTGCATGGTCAGATGTACTTGCAATATCCATCCATATCATGAAGGAAGGAGAGTACTGATGCCAAGGAAATCAACAGTAATTGAGGCTTTTGTTACTGGGCCAAAAGATTTTTCCATGAAAATGTGCATTTGGGGCTTCTGTAGAGACACTGGATCATTACAAATGAAACCAAAATCATTCAGATCAGCACAATGCCACTTAAAGTAGAAACGTTTTTTCATTTAGAGCAGGGGTCTCCAAACTTTCAAAATGCAGGGCCAGTTTACTGCCCTTCAAACTTTAGGGGGGCCGGACTGTGGCCAGTGGGGGCAGATTATGCCCTGGCATTGTTGGGAGTAAACAATACCATAGGCTTGAGATCAGTGGAAGTTGAAAAAAAAATGACATCATTGATGTCAGAGGAAGGAAAAGTGCCCCATCATTGGTGTCAGTAGGGGAATTAGTTCCCCATCTCTGGTGTCAGAAGAAGGAAAAGTGCCCCATCATTGCTATCAGTAGGAGAATTAGTTCCCCATCTCTGGTGTCAGTGGTGTCCCATCATTTGTGTCAGTGGGAGAAAGAGTACCTCGTATTACTGGAAGGAATAGTGCCCCAAGGGCCAGATAAAGGCAAGCAAAAGGTCACATCCCGTTTACGGGCCGCAGTTTTGAGACTTCTAATTTAGAGTAAGGCCCCTTTCACACTGGGGCGGTTTGCAGGCATTATTGCGCTAAAAATACCGCTTGCAAACTGCCCCAAAACAGCCTCCGCTGTTTGTTCAGTGTGAAAGCCCGAGGGCTTTCACACTGAAGCGGTGCGCTGGCAGGAGAAGAAAAAATCTCCTGCCAGCCGCATCTTTGGAGCGGTGAAGGAGCGTTGTGTTCACCGCTCCTAAACCGCTCCTGCCCATTGAAATCAGTGGGGCAGCTATAGCCGCGCTACACGAGTGGATTTAACCCTTTTTTCGGCCGCCAGCGGGGGGTTAAAACCGCACCGCTAGCGGCTGAATACCGCGGTAAAACAGCGCTAAAAATAGCGCTGTTTTACCGCCGACGCCCCCTACCGCCCCAGTGTGAAAGAGGCCTAAGGGAGGGTTATAACCCCTGTCAGTTTTTTTTTGCCATCTGTGTCCCATCCTGTCCCAAAGCCAAAACAAGAAGTGAGAGGAAATCCATCCACAGTAAGGTAATCCCTGGTTGTCACCAGCGTCACCAGATCTAGTGTCCCCATTGGAAGCTTTCCCATCTGATACTGTTCTGGGGTAAACCGCGATTTGGAAACGTTCTTTTACATTCATTTCGTTGATATTGGGAGATACAGACAGCAAAAAAAAATTGACAGGTGTTCTCATCCCTTTCCACCCCATCCAAAACGAACCCTGTAGGGGACGTCAACATGCTCTGGTGGGAACACACAACTATTAAACATCTTTTAAGCAAGTAGACCACAACAGGTTTAGACTTAGAAGACAATGGAGGGTAATTATATAAATCACATGGTGCGCCTGTTCTCTCTTCACCTGCTCTGTTGGTATTGTGGACATTTGTGCTTAGGGCTGGATTAGATGCATGCTCCGGGAGGGGGGTTAACAGAGGCGTATGTGACTGACCGCACATCCTCAGGTCTGCATGCAGCAGGGGGAGGGGCTGGGGGCCCCTGGTCATTGTACTGGCCCTGTGTCATGGAAATGGGTCTCTTCCTAATCTCTGCTGGGGGTGGCATAATACCACCATTCTATAAGAGGATAGGTGTCCGGGACCCCTGGGGGAAGGAGAAAGGACAGTCCAGGTTTCACTGGCTGAAACATGGCTCTTGTATTGTGACTTATAGACACTGACACACAGTGCCAACAATACGGACCTGCGCTGCATGATAAAGACATACACCGAGCTGGGTACAATATAGATGAACGATTAACCACAATGCAATATACAGTACAAAACTGGGTGCTTTGGGCTACATTCAGGTGTTAGACAGGAGCTGTGTCTGAATAAGAATCAAATATACATCACTTTCGTGTACAATTCCCGCGATCATCATAATCCAGGATAAGTGCAGTAATTTTAGCGAAAAATTGATTTAGTCGACAATCACATTTCACCAACGCATAAACTCACTAAGTTGCTTAGATGAAGTATGTTTGGAACAAAAAGTGTTTTTCTTTATTTACAATGTGTGTTATTTTTTATTTTAGTGTGGAGGTGAATTTAGGGCAGTTCAGTTTATTTCATTCATTTAGTGTTTTTTATATTTGTGGTTTTTTTCTCTTTTTCATAGTATTTGTTACTTGTGTACAATCACTTTTAATTTTTTTATTTTACTTTTTTTGTGGCCTATGTTTTTTATTCCAGTGAAATAAAGCTGGTGATGGGCCATTTTTTGACACAATAACATGTCCAGGGTAATTGAAAACAATCCTGTAACCCTCAGGAGCTATTTAAAGGCAAAAGGTAGTAAAAACGAAATGTAATCATTTCTATTGACTCCAATGCATTTCATCAAATGATAAATTTTACTGAAATTTCTTGATTTTTGTTGAAATTTCGGAGAAAAGAAAACTTTTGGTCAACCCTTGTCATAACCTATCTAGTAGTTATAGGTAATACCTTAAATCCAACTCTCTCCTCTGCACCCCTCCCCACCACTCTTGAAGCATAACATCTAGATTTCAACGAGAGCTGCAATTTTATTTTACATTTTTTTTAGGAGGATTACTTTCTTCTTTTAAATTAGGCTGGAAGTAGGCTTTAGAGTAGATGTAAATTCAATCAACTGAATTTTATAGAGCTTCAGGGTATTTGTTACTTGTATATAATGACTTTACATTTTTTATTTCCTTTAAGTTTTTTTTTTTTTAAGTTTTTTTCAGGGGAACTACAGTTTTTATTATTAAGCTGGAACTAGGCTTTAAATAGATGTACATTTTATCACTGGAATTACATATAATTATAACATATGATTATTCCAGTTGTTGTTATCAAGCTTTTTAAATCGTCAGCTTTCGTTAAAAAAAAAAAAACATCTAGTAATTCCCCCTTGAAGGTCCCTGTTCTGTCACTTACTGTTAAGTGGTGACAACTATTTCTCAACTGTGCCTCTGTGTTGTCACCCTGTCACCTGCATCCTCTCCAGTGTTAGCTGTGTATCTTTGCACTGGACTGGCTTCTTGATAGTGGCAGCAGGTACAGTCCACTGATACGCAGCCAACGCTGGAGAGGATGCAGGTTAAAGCAGTAATACACACAAAAACAAAAATGTAATATACAATGCCTTGAAAAAGTATTTATACCCATTGCAATTTTCCACATTTTGTCATGTTACAACCAAAAACGTAAATGTATTTTATTGGGATTTTATGTGATAGACCAACACAAAGTAGCACATAATTGTGAAGTGGAAGGAAAATGATAAATGGTTTTCAACATTTACTTACAAATAAATATGTGAAAAGTGTGGCGTGCATTTGTATTCAGCCCCCTTTACTCTGATACCCCTAATTAAAATCTAGTGGAACCAATTGCCTTCAGAAGTCAGCTAATTAGTAAATAGAGTCTACTTGTGTGTAATTTCTTCTCAGCATAAATGCAGCTGTTCTGTGAAGCCCTCAGAGATTTGGTAGAGAACTTTAGTAAGCAAGCACATCATGAAGGCCAATGAACACATCAGACAGGTCAGGGATAAAGTTGTGGAGAAGTTTAAAGCAGGGTTAGGTTATACAAAAATATCCCAAGCTTCGAACATCTCAGAGCACTGTTCAATCCATCATCGGAAAATGGAAAGAGTATGGCACAACTGCAAACCTACCAAGACAGGGCTGTCCACCTAAACTGACAGGCTGGGCAAGGAGAGCTTTAAAAGAGAAGTATGGGTATTTTTTTCTTTTTGATTCATACTTACCTAGGTGGATGCAGCATTGGTCCGAAGCGATTGAACACCGCTGATCGCTTGGTTCTCACAGCTCCCCGAGCAAAGAGCTGGTTGACTGTCAGTCACAGCTCTCTGCTCTACCCAGCTCCTCGCTCACTGGAGCGCTGGGCTGTGCAGGGGGCGGAAGCAGCCAGCTCAGGCTCTCAGCGGCTCGCTAAGAGTCTGAGCCGGGAGCTAGGTGTTGGTCCAGGGATCTGGGCGGATCCTGACTTCATGGTCGTGATGATGATGAGCCTGGACCGACTCTGTGACAGCAGAAAATAGCGGACTTCAGCCTGCTCTCTGCTGAAAATGGGTCACAGGAGTGCAAAATGAACTGCAGTCCTGTGATTTATAGGAGAAAGACAGCCAAATGAGCTTTGGCTGTCCTCCTTTAATCAGAGAAGCAGCCAAGAGGCCCATGGTAACTCTGGAGGAGCCGCAGAGATCCACAAATCTGGACTTTATGGAAGAGTGGCAAGAAGAAAGCCATTGTTGAAAGAAAGCCATAAGAAGTTCAGTTTGCAGTTTGTGAGAAGCCATGTGGGGGGCACAGCAAACATGGAAGAAGGTGCTCTGGTCAGATGAGTACAAAATTTAACTTTTTGGCCTAAAAGCAAAACACTATGTGTGGCAGAAAACTAACACTGCACAGTGGCGGCCCGTCCATAGAGGGCGCACGATTGCCGCCCCCCTCCAGGCAGTCACAAAAATAAATAAATAAATAAAACAAAAATGATGGGACACAGGCTGCATTTGATGGGACAGAGGCTGCATTTGATGACGCACAAGCTGCATTTGATGGGGCACAGGCTGCATTTGATGGGACAGTGAGGCTGAATTTGATGGGCACAGTGAGGCTGCATTTGGTGGGCACAGTAGCTGTATTTGATGGGGCACAGTGGCAGCATTTGATAGCACAGTGGGAGCATTTGATGGCACAGTGGGAGCATTTGATATGGCACATTGGCTGCGTTTGATGGGCACAGTGGCTGTGTTTGATGGGCACAGTGGCTGCGATTGATGGGTTTTTTTTTCAGAACTGTTCAGTTTGTTTGCGCCCCCCCAAAAATTTTGAGCACCAGCCGCCACTGCCCTGAACACACCATGAAACATGATGGTGGCAGCATCATGCGGTGGGGATGCTTTTCTTCAGGAGGGACAGGGAAGCTGGTCAGAGTTGATGGGAAGATGGGTGGAGCCAAATACAGGGAAATCTTGGAATCAAACCTGTTAAAGTCTGCAAAAGACTTGAGACTTGAGACTGGGGCAAAGGTTCACCTTCCAGTAGGACAACCATTGTTAATTTTGAAAACTTTTTCGTCAAAATTTGCATCAGCAGCATTTTTACTGTGATGAAAACAAAATGAAAAGCACACCACATTTTCATCCACTGATGAAAATTATGATGAAAATCAATTCCGTTTTCGTTGACGAACGAAAACAAAATGAAAATGGGAGGCAGGAATGTTTACCCTTGTAAACTAACTTCCGGTTTCCACACCATCCCCAATGTGAAACATTGTGGTAGCAGCATCATGTTGTGGGGAGGCTTTTCTTCAGAAGCGACAGGGAACCTGGTCAGAGTTGATGGGAAGATGGATGGAGCCAAATACAGGGCAAAAAAGAAAACCTGTTGGAGTCTACAAAAGACTTGAGACTGGGGTAGAGGTTCACCTTCCAGCAGGACAACGACCCTAAACATACAGCCAGAACTACAATGGAATGGTTTAGATCAAAGCTTATTCATGTGTTAGAATGGCCCAGTCAAAGTCCAGACCTAAATCCAACTGAGAATCTGTGGCAAGACTTGAAAATTGCTGTTCACAGACGCTCTCCATCCAATCTGACAGAGCTTGACCTATTTGACCTTGACATACAACCAGAATCTGTTAGACTCCCAAGTGCCGATCTGCTTTACCACGTCCTCACCCAATCCCCATCGAGACGCCTCAGTGGCCGCTCTGATGTGATGCGGAAGGAATGAGATGCGAAATCTGAGGGGTGAAAACCCGCCACTAACAGACATTTGTGGAAGACCGACACAAATTGAAAACGTGACAGGAAGGAGCCATCCTCATGTACTAACAGAGGGCCACCCATCTGCGGCCTCAACAGAAAGAACTGTTCCAAAGCCATAACCATACAAGGCTCATTGCCCCGGAACAACTCCACTCGCACACCCTTACCACTCTGGTCCGTCTTGGAACGACGGATCCTAAGCTGGGCAGATTCCGATGTGACTGCCACATCACCCATGAGCAACCCCCTGCCACTGTTTGGACGGACTGACCAGTTCGTCAATGCGAAGAGCTCCGAAAAATGCCAGTAAAAAGGCCACCTTAAACAAAGCCTTTTCATACACTGAAGAACAAACTAACCGCAGAAGGTCTAAGATAGAACTTAAAATAGAGAAAGACACCGGGCGTCGAGTATCGCAGGAGCTGTGGCCCCTGCGGTAACCCCTCCTTGCCTGCTTGACCAAGAAAGCTTTAGTAAAATCCCAAACACTAGACAACTTGAAACAAAAGGCTAGGCCTGCCAGTTTGCGATCCACCAAAGAAGCCAAAGCCCCACTAACAAAATTACTGACAACAAAATAAAGAACCATCAATGAAACATCAACTCTAGAATTCACCCACCTACCTAATCCAGCAAAGAAAATTCATTCCCTCCAAGCCCTGGAATAAGCCTCCCAAGTAGCAGCACTCAGGGAATTTTGGGAGTTGAGAGCAAGGCATCCCATGTTGCTCCGCCGCCGGTGCCAACACGCAAAACTCTTCCCACTAAAAAGGAGACAAAGCATCTGCTACTTTGTTGCAAATACCAGGAATATGCACCGCATAGATGAAAGCATTGAATCTCAGACACAGTAAGACTAAATGGCGCAAGAGGCGCACCACAGGCAGGGAAGAGGCCGAAACGTTATTGATCGCTGACACAACTTTGTTTCTAAAGAAATCACCCAAGAGTTCAACCACCAGGACTATTGGAAACAGTTCCAAAAGCACCAGGTTTTTTAACAAACCAGCCGAAACGCCAGGCTGCCAGCCACCGTTCCGCACCCCAGTGCCCCTGAACGTAAGCTCCATAGCCAACAAAGCCAGCGGCATCTGTAAACAGAACCAACTCTGCATTACTGACCGGACCCGTCAGCCACAGCGATCAACCATTATAGGACTCCAAAAAGGTGTCCCAAATATGGGAGATCAGCCCTGAGCTCCCTGGTCAGCCGAATGTAGTGCCGTGGGACACTAACACCCGAAGTAGCCAAAGACAACTGTCGGCAAAAAATCCTGCCCATAGAAATAATTTTACAAGCAAAATTTAATTTGCCAAGCAGCAACTGCAACTCACGCAGCTGAATCTTCCAACGACCGTACGCGACTCTGACCTCCCCCCACAATGCCACCAGTTTTTCAATCGTAATGCCAAAGAAAACCAGTTCTGTTGCCGGGCCTTCTGTCTTGTCCGGGGCCAAAGGAATGCCGAAACATGTGCTGTAAAGTCCCCAGCAGAACCACACAAATTCTCGAAACAGGCGGTCCAATGCAAAGAAAGTCATCCAGGTAATGGACGACGGAGTTAATTCCCGACACATCCCTCACTGCCCACTCAACAAATGAACTAAAAGTCTCAAACAGGGCACAAGAAATGGAACAACCCATCGGTAGACAACGATCAATAAAATATGAACCCTGCCACTGACAACCCAAAAGTTGGACACTGTCCGGATGAACCGGAAGCAGGCGAAAAGCCGGTGCCCGCAATACACACTTTCCCCCGCCGGGCTGGCACGCTGACCGGAGCATCGCCAGTAGCACCAGCCGCCCACGTTGGAATCCTGATGGCAGAGGAAGGGACAGAGGTGTCCACTTCCCGCGGGCTCCGTCTAAGCTGGGGATTCCTCCCAGGGCCACCCCCCCGCCAAGGCATGCATGCGCTTGGCAGGGGGGCCTGAAGGGTCCATTTGCGGGATCCCGGTGCGGCACTGAGCCCAAAGGGGTCCTGTCAGGACTGAAGCGCTCCGGAGGCCTGGACCTCCGAGCACACAGCTGGGCAGGCTCTGGCTGACGGGCACTCTGCTGGACCCCTTGTAGTGAGGCTACCACCTGGCTCTGCAACCATGCTGAGCCATGGACATCAGCAGCAGCCCTGAGCTGAGCTAACAACCGATCCAGTTCACTCATTTTTCTTGTCTTTTTTCTCACAGGGTGAGGAAATGCAGACACCGACTACGCGAGGATGTTTATCCACCGATTTTTGCTCTGCAACTGCCCTGGCCCCTCCTACCCAGCAACATATCTTACCACTCCTGACCATCACCCCATCTCATGGGCCAATCAGGTAAGAGTCCATACTAGCCATGCCATCCTGAATATTTAACCCCCTTATGCCTGGTTCTCCTTCCACCCTGTCATGTATGCCCTATGCTGACTACATTCCTTCTCAGCTCCAGGCATGTCTTCCTTACAGTAAAGCATGGAGGTGGTAAAATCCTCTGGGGGTGTTTCTCTGCACCGGGGACTGGAGAACTTGTCAGGATAGAAGGAAAATTGGATGGGGCAAAATCACATCAAAATCTTAAGGAAAATCTGCTGCCTTCTGCCAGAAAGTTGTCAATGGGAAGAAGGTCAGTATTTTGTTAAACCACCTTTTTCTTTAATTACAACCTTTAGTCTTTAGTCCATATCTAGGGATATGTCTTTACTAACTTTGCACATCTAGACTTTGCAATATTTGCCCTCTCTTCTTTGCAGGGCCAGTGCTGGACTATTTTGCACCCTAGGCAAGACCAGCTAGTTGCGTGCCCCCCCCCCCCCCCCGAAAAAAAAAAAGACATACAGGTACGTGATGTCACACTGAAGGGCCGCCCTTCCACAGTATACGTGTGTGGGGCAGTCCGGAAGCGGATATATACAACAGCAGCAGTCTTTTATTATAATAATATATATATATTCATATAATATATTGTTATATTAAAATACTGCTGCTTTTGTTATTAACCACTTCAGCCCCGGAAGGTTTTACCCCCCTTTATGACCAGACCATTTTTGTGACATGCCACTGCATTACTTTAACTGACAATTGCGTGAACGTACGGCGCTGTACACAAATAAAATTTATGTCCTTTTTTCCCACAAATAGAGCTTTCTTTTGGTGGTATTTGATCACCTCTGCGGTTTTTATTTTTTGCGCTATAAACAAAAAAAGACCGACAATTTAAAAAAAAAAAAAACTATATTTTTTACTTTCTGCATATCCATATCAAAAAAAAAAAATATAAAAAAACTAATTTATTTATCGGTTTAAGCCAATATGTATTCTTCTACATATTTTTGGTAAAAAAAAAAAAATCACAATAAGCGTATATTGATTGGTTTGCGCAAAAGTTATAGCGTCTACAAAATAGGGGATAGATTTATGGACTTTTTAAAAATTTTATTGTTTTTACTGGTAATGGCTGCGATCTGTGATTTTTAGCAGGACTATGACATTGCGGCAAACAAATCTGACCCCAAATGACACTTTTTGGGGACCAATGACATTATTACAGTGATCGGTGCTTAAAAATGCACTGATCAATGTATAAATGACACTGACAGGGAAGGGTTAAACACTAGGGGGCGATCAAAGGGTTAACTGTGTTCCCTAGGTGTGTTCTAACTATTCCAACAATTTTGAAAAAAACACAATATTTTTTTTCTTTCTGCTATAAAACATATCCAATAAAAAATATATAAAAAATCGAATTTCTTCTTCAATTTAGGTCAAAATGTATTCTGCTACATATCTTTGGTAAAAAATCCCAATAAGTATATATTGATTGGTTTGAGCAAAAGTTATAGCATTTACATATATTGGGGAATGACACACAAGACTGCTGCTTATATATTTACTGATCTGATTCCATCTCTGCTCTCATCCAGATCAGCACTCCAGTATTCAATATTTGTCCATGACCATACTATGATAAATATGTACATGAGGCCATAATACTGTACAGAGGAATTCCGATGAATATGATTTCTGCAGCTGTTTGTGTATTAATATTGTTTGTCGACTACAGGCCAGGCAGCAATTATTACAGGCCAGTGCCACACTGTCTGGTATTACACACACACTGACATTGTACCTTCTCTTCTCAGACTGTTTTAGCCTGAACCTCCACAAACAATCCTCACTGTGTGGGACAGTCCAGGCAGCCAGGAACTGCGCGGGCTCCTCTGCGTTTGCGTGGGTGGGACTGGACCCTGGAGGAGGGAACAACGTCACGTCGAGGCAGGCAGAGCGCCACGCCCGCACGCAGCACCTCATTGGCTGGCACGGCACCTGTCCTTGGAGCACAGTGCCAGCCAGGCCGCAGGGATTGGCAGGGTCTGACGGGCGGCGATGACTCACCACCAATCCTATACGTACCTGCACACAGACAGCACTGCCCGGGTGCACAGCGGCAATCATGCACAGCAGCACACAGCGAGTGACACGCCGTCAGGGTCAGCACAGACACACCGCTGTTCCGGCTGAGCCGTGCCGGCTGCGGCTGCCCCCGGCCCTGGCAAACTAATTCATTTGGGCTGGCCTGCACCCTCCCGGCTAGGCTAGGCAGCAGCGCGCCCCTAGGCGGCTGCCTAGTTCGTCTAGCGGGAGCGCCGACCCTGCCTCTTTGCAGAACTGCTGAAGTTCAGTTACATTTGATGGGAAGAAAGTTTACCTTCTAACATGACAATGACCCAAAGCACACAGCAAAAATGACCACACGGTGGTTGAAAGTGAAAAAGGTGAATGTCCTTGCATGGCCTAGTCAGAGCCCAGACTTAAAGGGATTGTAAACCCTCATGTTTATTTCACCTTAATACATCCCATGCATCAAGGTGAAAAAACGCCTGGCAGTGACCGGCCCCCCCGTTTTACTTACCTGAACCCTGGAACTTCATTCGGTGGGGACGAGCTGTCCCTCTGCCCGAAGTTCTCAGGCTCTTGATTGGAGCGATTGTTAGCAGCGCACCCATTGGCTCTCGCTGCTGTCAATCAAATCCAATGACGTGGGTGCCAGGGGGCGGGGCCAAGTCATACATTCGGTGGCTATGGATGTTGAATGATGGACTCGGGAGCGCGCCCGCAAGGTAACCCCCCAGGAGAACACTTCTCCTAGGGAGTTATCTGATGCAGGGAGGAGCTACGAGAGTGGCCCCAGAAGACGATGTTCCACTCTGTGCAAAACGAGCTGCACAGTGGAGGTAAGTATGACATGTTTGTTATTTTTTTTTTAAATAATTAAAGCTTTACAATCACTTTAAACCCCATTGAAAATCTGTGGAATGATTTGAAGACTGCAGTCCACAAACAGTCACCATCAAATTTAACTGACCCTGAGCAGTTCTGCAAAGAAGAGTGGGCAAATATTGTAAAGTCTAGATGTGCAAAGTTAGTAGAGACATATCCCAACAGACTAAAGGCTGTAATTAAAGCGAAATGTGGTTCAAAAAAATACTGACACAAGGGGGTGATCCTTTTTACTCAGTGATTCTGTTTTTGATTCTATGCATTAAGATAAAAAGCCTTCTGTGTGAAGCAGCCTCCCTCATACTTACCTGAGCCCAATCTCAATCCAGCGATGTCCATGAGTGCCTCGGCCTGATTGGCTGAGACCACAGCAGTGACGTCATTGGCTCCCACTGCTGTCAATCAAAGTCAGTTAGCCAATGAGGAGAGAGATGGATACACGGAGCTGTGGCTCAGCAAGCTGCTTGCTGTGGGGGACACTCAGCAGGAGGGAGGGGCCAGGAGTGCCAGTGAGGGACCCGAGAAGAAGATAATCTGGGCTGCTCTGTGCAAAACCACTGCACAGAGCAGGTAAGTATAATATGTTTTCTATTTTTATAGAAAAAAACAAGACTTTACAATCACTTTAAGCTGCAGTGCAGAGGGTTTCAGGCCAATCCAAAGGATGTCTAAACTAGGGGACAATAATAATAATAATTTACAGCTTAGCAGTAGATTTGGTGGCTGCAATAGTTTTCTTTTTTTTTAGGCTAAGTATATTTTCCTCTAAGCACAGAAAAATACCCTTTAATCCTGCCAGAATTCCAGTGATCTTGTAACTTCCTGTGCACTGAAATGTAATCTCAAACAGTGTCTCCTGTTATCTTCTGTGAACTACAAAACACATCCAACCTATGTAATGGAAATTAAATGGAAATAAGGGGTGGGGTGGGGGGATTTGTAGTCCATATCAGGGAAGCAGCCTAGGGAGACAATGCTATTCCATCATAGATACAGTGCAGTAATTGAGTGTTTAAATTGCTAATCAATAAATGCAGCACTTACTCAGTGACCAATTCAAAATGATATGTACAGGAATAATGAGTAATAAATATGATGTTTCTGCAAATATAAAGTGCAATAACTCTTAAAGTGACAGTGCGATAAAAACATATAGTGAATAATTGATAAGGCGTAACTTCAAACACAATATAAAGTGCAAAAAAGTGACACTATTTGATGAATGATGAAAAATCAAATAAATGTGATAAGTCCAAATTTCATCCAATATAAATAAAGTGCTTGTGCAAAAATAGATGAGAAATAAATGCCAAAAATACTTTTATTGGATTACTGCACTATGGAGACTTCTTTATATTGCATGTGAGCATTGTATGGAGAGAAGGGAAGGTTACTAAAGAACATATCAATATTAGTGGAGTTCCTTTTCAATATTGAAGCATATTCGATCTGCCTGGATATTCTAAGGGAAGGAATCTGCTGCTTTGGATATCGAAGGTATTCAATAATAAAAGGCGCAACTAGCCCTGTAGGGGTCTATATTTGAGGTGAGTGGCTGGGGCATATCATTGGCGCACTGGTGGAAGCATTTCTATGAACTGGATTTTTTTGGCATTTATTTCTCATCTATTTTTGCACAAGCACTTAATTTTATTGGATGAAATTTGGACTTATCACGTTTATTGGATTTTTCATCATTCACATATATTGTCACTTTTTAAGCTATTGCACTTTATATTGTGTTTGAAGTTACGTCTTATTAATTATTCATTATATGTTTTTATTGCACTGTTACTTTAAGTTATTGCACTTTATATTTGAAGAAACGTCATATTTATTACTCATTATTCCTGTACATATCATTTCGAATTGGTCACTGAGTAAGCGCCACATTTATTGATTAGCAATTTATCGCTGTGTGGAAACATTTTTTCATGTTGGCAGCTTCTCACTCTTGATTTAGTTCTTGGGGTTTGTGCATTAGTATTTTTACTTCAATTAGGGATTGAGTGTTGTCACCCTAGAACAGCAATAGTGCAACTGACAGGATCACCAGGCAAACATAGATGGATAAAAACTTGAAAGTAGTGCAGCCATGACATGTAAGAACAGATAAGTTGCATGTTTAGAGGTTTAGATACGCTTTAAGATGGGTGGAAGAGGCGTATGCCGAAACCTCTGGTTTAACTCAGGAGACAAAAGGGTAAATTCACAAAACTTTACCATTAGGATAAGGATCTTTATTTTCAGCCATGGGGCCGTAATTTTTCAATCTTTAGAAATATAAGAAAATGTCCTTTTTTAAGGCTGGGTTCACACTTACGAGAATTGGATGTGGGTTTCCCCGCATCCAATTCGCATGACAGAAGACTTTCAATGGAGCCGGTTCACACATCTCCGAGGTGGCTGCGAGGCGGATTGCACAGAGATTCATCGTCTTTGGTTCTGTTTCAGGTCTGAACAGTGTTCATTTTGGCAGCAAAATTAGATTTACTTTTGGTCTAATGCTGTGTACACACGACCGGACTTTCGACGGATTGTGTCTACACACAATCACACCAAAGTCCGATGGATTTGACCGCGATGACGTATGACCAGCCTAAAATAAGGAACTTGATAGCCAGTAGCCAATAGCTGTCCTAGCGTCTGTTTTCGTCTGTCGGGCTAGCATACAGATGAACGGATTTTTCGACCGGACTCGAGTCCGTCGGAAAGATTTAAAAGATGTTCTAAATCTAAAGTCCGTCACATTTTCGACAGAAAAGGTCCGCTGCAGGTCCGATGAAGCCCACACACGGTCCAATTGTCTGACGGATTCGTTCTGTCGGACAAGTTTGGTCGAAAAGTCCGACCGTGTGTACACGGCATTAGTCTTAGGACTAAAATGGCATTTTAGTTATAGTCCCATTGTAGTCTTTTGCAATTGTTTTAGTTTTAGTCGTATTTAGTCAACAAAATCTCCAGGACATTTTCGTCAACTAAAATGTCCTACATTTTAGTCGACTAAAATCTCCAGTACATTTTAGTCGACTAAAATGATTTTAGTCGACTAAAACTCATTTTAGTCATCTAAAATCGAATGGGTGTAGTTTAATTGTAATGCATTATTTAAGCATTTCTCTACAATTTCCAAACTCATTATATACTGCTGGAGTGAAAAATTGAATATGTTATTGTTTATGGTATTGAGGTATGAACACTACAGACCAGTGTTAATTTTGACATCAAATTTCAATTTAGTTTTAGTCTTAGTCTTGTGTTAAATGCCATTTTAGTTTTAGTCCTATTTTAATCATCTCAATTGTTTTAGTTTTAGTCGTATTTTAGTCAACTAAAATGGTATTAAGTTAGTCAACTAAAATGTTTTAGTCGGTTTTAGATGACAAAATTAACACTGGGTCCGAATTCAGGCAAAGATTCAGGGCTGATTCGTCCCTGAAACGGAGAACAGGGACGCACCGGACACCTGCTGTCAGCAGCATCCGTTTTAAGTGTGAACCCAGCCTTAAATAAGGTTCCATATCTTGGTGTTTTTTTTACTAAGCTTAAAGTATTCTATTATTTCTCTTTAGATGAGTCAGACTTTGGTGTCTCCAGTCATCCATGGCCATGAGACAAAACCAGCCAGATCAGGGGATGTCTTTTCATGTCTATAGGTGTGTTTATGTGTAGAAACAGCTCAATACAGGTAGAACATTGGACAGGTGCACACATTGTTCCCAGTTTCACCCCCTGCAACCTAAGAACAATGGGCCAGTTAAGGGACCCTAAGAACATTAAGACATGAAAGGTACCCTGGGGAGACACACACACATGGAAAATGAAACAATGTGAAAATGATTAAAGAGAAAATAATGCATTTGGGATAGAAAAATAATTCCTGAAACATAATTATGTAATCTCTTCATGTATGTAACGTTTGCTTAGCGGTCAGCACTGCTGTCCTGTAGCACTGAGGTTCTTGGTTTGAATCACATTCATGCTTGTGTGGGTTTCCTCCCAAATAACATGCTGGAAGGATAATTGTTTCTTGCTAAATTGTCCCTAGTATGTATGCATGTGATATAGGGACCTTAGATTGTAAGCTCCTTGAGGGCAGGGACTGATGTGAATGTATGTAGTGTTGGCACTATATAAATACCTGTTATGCCACGTACACACGACCGGACTTTACGGCATACTTGGTCCGGCGGACCGGAGTCCATCGGACAATTCGATCGTGTGTGGGCTCCAGCTGACTTTTTTTCCCCAAAAGTTCGACGGACCTAGAAATAAAACATGTTTCAAATCTTTTCGACGGACTCGAGTCCGGTCGAAAAGTCCGCTCGTCTGTATGCTAGTTCGACGGACAACTGCTAGGGCAGCTATTGGCTACTGGCTATGAACTTCCTTGTTTTAGTCCGGTCGTACGTCATCATGCACGAATCCGTTGGACTTTGTTTGATCGTGTGTAGGCAAGTCTGTTCATTTGGAAAGTCCATCGTAAAGTCTGTCGAAAAGTCAGCCGGGCAAAGTATGCCGTAAAGTCCGGTCGTGAGTACGCGGCATTAGAAATAAAATGTAATGTATAGCCTTGTCTGAATAGGATGGACATGGTCATGGGTCTGTTTCTGTCTCTGAATGCCGTCACAGTTTACAAAAATGAGTCTGATTAGCCCGAGGATTCCCAACCAATGTCTTGCCAGCCACATGTGGTTCTCGGGGCCTTCCTTATTAATATTGGCAACTTCTTCTTTTTTTAAATCAGGAATAAAGTTTATTAAGTATTAACAAACAAAGAAATTACATACAACCGAAATAGAGGACAGCAGTAACAAACTGTCCCTGAGCTACACATGGCATAGTGCATACAAATGAAAGCAAGCATTCCTGAGGCACAGTCCCATAGAATACAAATACATACACAACCTACATACGCGATAAATGAGTATTATTCTAAAAAAAAGTTTTACAAAGGCCCCTCAGCAGAAGGCTCCCCCTAAGCATCTTCCAAATACCATGATATAATGATCAGGCCTGGATCCTATCCAACACCAGATCCATTGGAGCAAGGGCAGGTACTGCCAACCCGTCTCCCCATGTACTGATAAGATAACATAGAGGAGAGTTCAGGGGTAGCTGAAAAAACGCCCAACTGTCTGTAAATGTCCATTTACCAGCAGCAGTGTACATGAAGCCTAATCTGTAGAACTTTCCTGGGCTTAATCTATGTTGAAAGATTATTTTTTCAAGTCTAAGGGTATAGCCCATACTGAGTACCCACTCTCTGTGGGTAGGAGCCCTCTCCATTTTCCACTGGTGTAGGAGAAGTCAATGTACCTGGAACAAGGCTCTGTTAACCGCTACCTTCTGGACTTCTGTTAGTGGGAGGTCATCTAAAATACCTAGAATACACCTGGTAGGTTCAAGAGGGACTGTAATATGGAACACAGAATTAATGGTGCTAACAACTGCCGCCCAATTGCGGTGTAGTTTGGGGCATCTTCATAGTAGATGTATGAGTAGAACATTTACCACAAGGAGGGGTTTGTAAGATATCCATGCGGTGCAATTTGTGGGGGTGTATTGAACCCTAAGCACAATATAAAGTTGGGAAAGCTTCTGGGCAGTGTTGAGAGAGCTGTATAAGACTGAGTCTAGGACATTATCCCAAAGTTCGTCTAACTGGCCTACATCCTGTTCCCACTTTTCTTTAGCAGTACATGGATGGTCTTCTAGGTAAGAAGTAGTAGTATCCCATAGCAACTAGAGAAAAAGCCCTTTGTATCTGCCACAGATTGAACAAACCGAAAAATAGGCGTGGGGGATAAAGACCAGTCAATGGCTATGCCCTGAGCATGGATCGCATACTGTAGCTGAAAGTAGGGAAATTGCATCATGGAAGGGAGGTGGAAATAGTCTGCAGATCCTCAAAGGAGCAAAGTGCCCCTGGCAACTTCTTAATCAGTACTTTTTTGGGAAGTGTTCCAGTCTATCTGAGCACCAACTGTATTGTATTCTAATGATTATTATACTTGTTATCTTTTTCATTGGGGTGGTGGATGTAGTTGTAGAAATAACAGCAGAAGGGGTAGTTAGTGGTAGTTAAAAATGGAAGAAGATTTGTTTGTATGCAAATGAAGGTATATTTAAAGCTGAAAGTCCTCTTCTGGAGAAAGGAAGGGCAAGAGGAAGTGAAAGGAAATCTCTCCAAAGAAAAAGGAAACTCCCTCTGGCCATACACTAGTAGAATTTCATTCAAAATTTTTTGTTTTAAGAAAATTTGCCTGATTTTCTAATCGTTAGGTAAATTATTTCAGTTTGACCATGGTTTGAAAGTTTGAAGCAGCAGTATGGAGATTTTTTTCTCGAACAAACAAATTTCTCACTGTGTATGTGGTTTTTGTTCAGGAAAGTTAATCGATTCATAAATATAATGTTAAAAGCAAACAAAAGTTTGCTATACTTCGAATGACATTTGTCAAGTCATTGAATGTGATGAAAATTTTCAAACGAATGTTTGTGCAAACGTTCATTTAAAAAATCTATCAGTGTATGGCCAGCTTTTGACAGTTTTACTAAGAGTAGGTGTCCCCATAGAAGAATATTCCTTACTGGTTCTGATGACAGCTGCAACATTTTGGATTTCCCTTTATTTTCTGTCCCAATGTTCTTTTATTTCAGAAGAAGAAGTTGTAGTAAGTCGTAGAAGCCAGAAGTGGAAAAGCCATTTGTGCAGACTGTGGAGCTGCACAAGGGCCCTAGGGGACATGGGACCCACTCAGACTTGTCTGCTTTGGGACATTGTGTTGAAATGCATTATGCTGTACATTAACATACATTGAATCAAGGCCGTTCATTCAAATAAATGGGCTGCCAATGTACCAGAAAGGAAAAAAATATCGGACATGCACCAATTTTTTTTTAATACAGTGCATCATAGTATCTTGCTTTGTGGTGCACTGCAATGCATGCGTGTGAGACGCACGTTGTCTTAGAGCAGTGGTCTCCAAATTGTGGCCTTGGAGGCCAGATGCAGCAATTTGTTTGCTTTTATCCAGCCCTTGGAACACTATTTTATCCACTAACCCCAATGAAGAGGCACAATTCCTCCCACTGACACCAACAATTGGGCCCAGTGGCACCAACGATGGGGCACAATTCCTCCTACTAAACCCAATGATGAGGCATAATTCCTCCTACTGACACTAATGATGGGACATAATTCCTTCCAATGACACCAACGATGGGGCACAATTCCACCCAATGACATCAACGACTGGGCCCAATGACACCAATGATGGGATACAATTCCTCTCAATGACACCAACAGTTTGGCCCAATGACACCAATGATGGGGCACAATTCCTCCCAATGATACCAACAATAGGGCACAATTCCTCCCACTGACACCAACGATGGGGCATTGTTTTTTCCCACTGATGCCAGGATCTTTACTACTCCCAATGACCACAGTCCGGTCCCCACTAAAGTATGAGGGACTGTAAACTGACCCCTTGTTTAAAAGGTTTGGAGACCCATGTCTTAGAGCATTGGGGTGCCGTTGGAAATGAATGACAATGCAAAGAGCTAATGCATGTATTGCGCTTTAGCATGCATTACCGCAATGTTTCATAACCAAGAAGTGTGAATGGTCCCTTAGGGTCCTTTTTACACTATATTTTGGTCAGCTGGGTTCTAGGACCTCTCTTTGCGGTTCTTTTCACCTAGACAATTTTGCTCTAAATTCATATAATCTATAGTGAATAAATGTTTTTACCAGACCAGTAGTTAAATGAAGGTGGGATCAAAAGTTGGTCTTGCACAGGGGCCCTTTAGTGTCCACAACTGGTAGAATAAATTATAATAATCGGTAATTATAAAAGTATTAATATTACAGTAGTATCAGTAATTTATTCTCTTCTGCATTTTTGTGTAAGGCACCCTTTCTCAATCTTTTTTACCTAGAGAAACCCACTGAAATCAATTTCAGGTCTCAGAGAACCCCTTCTGGGATGTTGTACTAACTCATATATGGCTAATTTGGACTGTCTTGTCCTTCTCGCTATTTTCCATGTGCTTCTCTATTGGTACGTGCTGAGTTTGCAATGCTTATTTTTTATTTTTGAGGATGTATTGTCATTGCCTTGTCTGTATTGCTTTTTGCTTTGTGTTTTATTTCCTTAATAAAACTCTTTTTGATTAAAAAAAAAAAAAAAAACGTAGAACCTCTTCTGAAATCAGTTCATCAAAGGTCAATGGGAAACATGCCCCTTACATTTGTGGCCACTTGGAATAGTGGCATCCTTACAGACAGCTAGATCATTGGTGTCATGCAGCTGGCTCTGCCAAGTGACATTGGCCACCAGAGCTATGCAGACGCTATCAAATGGGAGATCAATCTGCCACAGCTCAAGGAACTCATAGCAACCTCTGTAGGAACTCTAGGATTACACTGAACTCTGGATGAGAATGGCTGGTGTAAAGGCACAATGGATACTGAACCACCAAAAGTGAGGATGGCCACACAGGGTCGTATGTGTGTCAGTTGAGCATCACTCTGGTTGGGTTCACTTGTAGGACCACCAGCACAGAGTGACACTAAACATTTCCTGCTCCATGTTAGTGTCAATGTGTTAATGCTAGAACAAGTCAGATATATGGGAACAGTTGCCTTTAATGTCACATTGCTCTTCAATGTAGGCCTAGTAAAGCCCAGCCTATGACAGCAGTAGGAGACGGCGTGACACTGACCTGACACCTCGCCGTTATGTACCTCCACATCTGTTTATGACCTAACACCTTGCTGTATTATGTCTATATTAGAGTGTGAGCTCTTTAGCTCTGGCCTGTGAGAACAGTAGCAGACCGTGACGTCACACCTTTTCCAGGCCTGAGTCTCTTTCTTTCAACTGGCAGTGTGAGAATAGACAAAAGAGTTTTTCCAAAGACATAAAAGCTCATTAATAGCCTAAATACCCCCCTTCAATACCTCCCATCTCCAGCCAGCTGACATGGATGACCCCTCCCAGAGACACACAGAGGGGCTTTTATCTGACTATCCCACACTCACTCCCACATTGCTGAACAGTCTTTCTCACATACTGAAGCACAAGGAGGATTCTTGCCAGCAGAGCTATCAGTCTGTACATCTATTGCAGCAAGATGCTGGGCCGCCACAGGAAGCTAAACCTCGGGGCGCTTTGGAGTGAAGGTAACTAACATGGGTTTACTGATAATATCCAAGATGATGTTAGGAAAACATTAGATTTGGTTTATCGATCCTACAGATTTCCTGTGTGCAGAAACTTTTGTAGCAGTTCTTAAATTGGGTCAAGAAGTGAGCTTCCTCTGAACCTGCAGGGTCCAGATTTACTGTGTAATGCTACTTTTGCTAAGGATTTGTGTTTTTTAATAATTCAGACACAGATCAATGTCAGGAGCTCCCCTATGGAGTCAGAGAATTAAAAAGCAAAAGCCCAAACCTATTATATTCTACTGCTGGTTACTCAGCATTGGTATATAGATATAAAAAGTAAAAGCGATGTCTCAAAAAGGTTTGGACTTTGCTTCATACATGACTGGTTAACTCTAAGGCCGCGTTTACGCTTGTCGTTGGGGGTTGTAAAAATACACAGGTGAGCCAGAGAGAAATTATCACTGCTGTCGCACTCAGTGGGCAGTACCGCCTGCCGAATGCAACCCATTTCTCTGAATGAGGCCGCATTCCAACTGTCCTGCAAATGCGTGCAATTCACATGGCTTCAGAGCAGTGTTGCGGGATTTTAGGAGTTAAAAAAAGGCAGTGAGAAGGGAAAAAACACCTCCTTGCCTCTTGTCAAGCGCCCTCTAACGAGGGATCCACCATTGATCACTCTTCAGTGGGCTAAAGCTAGTCTAATCTAGCCCCAAGAGATATATGAAGCTTTATGGAATCAACAGAAAATCCAATTCCTTTGTAGCACATAGCAAGAAATGCTGGCAACTTGATTGCTTCTTCTTAAATCTTTATTGAGCACTAACAGCAGTGCGACATCTAAAGTGCTAATATGTTTCGGCCAGAGCCTTTCTCATAGGCTCCGGCCGAAACATGTTAGCACTTTAGATGTCGCACTGCTGTTATGAGAAAGGCTCCGACCGAAACATGTTAGCACTTTAGATGTCGCACTGCTGTTAGTGCTCAATAAAGATTTAAGAAGAAGCAATCGAGTTTCTTGCTATTTTGATGTTTATGGGACACAACAAGCCTGAGCACCGTTATTCGGCTCATCAAACTACAATGCGGTAAAACTTGGGTGAGTTTTTGTCTACTTTGAAGCACATACTATGATGTCACAATGGCATAATTACCATTTTGCATTATTGGACATTTGTTACCACCATACAAACCTCCCAACTTTTTGAGATGGGAACAAAGTACACCTATTAACAAAAGTATGTAGGCATAGGACACACCCCCTGTCATGCACCCTTAAAAGAGAATTAGACAACAAAATATATTAGTTAAACCCCCAAGTGTTTTTTTTTTTTACCACTACTATTTCTTTTTCTGGCTTTTGAAAGTTACAAATGCAGCAATTTAGAAATTGGATGAAAGCTTTAGCACTGGAAACAATTTTTGAAAGATAAAAAGTGCATTTTATATGCAACTATATAGATCAGACCAAAATGAGGGACAAATGAGGAGAAAAACGGGACAGAGGGATTTTGTTCCAAATCAGTGACAGTTGGGAACTATGACCATATAATGTTTACATTTAGGGTGCAGAGAGCCGCACACTGTGAAAAATTAGTGTACCCTGAACTGGAAATGATAGGTGTTTATGTACAGCTGCATGTAAAAAATCAATGACAGGCTGTGTCTGTACACTAGTAACTGCACATGCAAGCATTTACTTACGAATAGGGACAGATGTGAGCCCTGGACGCTGACAGTTAGCGCTCAGAAATGCTCATCTGTTCCTATACACAAGTAAAAGCTTGGATTACCAGTGTACAGCTACAGCCTGTCATTGATTTATACAGGCAGCCGCCCTTGTACTGCAAAGACAGAGTGAAGACAGAACTCCTGATTTGCATACTTGTTCAAGGTCAGTCCTGAGGCCATTTAATTAGCATAGAAGCCAGACAATTAGTATTTTAGAAGGACAAGTCAATAATATCAGCCTATGCGTTCTGTTGGCGCAGCCTTCCTTTAAAGTTGAAAAAGCTATTTATTTTTATTGCTTATGTATAAATATTAAAGAGACCTGTAGTGAGCGGATTTGAAGGATGCCATTGCTGACTTTTCTTCCTGGCTGTCATGCTAAATCAATACTTTCTGTTTAACTGATTCTGAATAAGACCTGGTCCACACTTATGCATTTTTTTTAGTGCGTTTTCAGTTTTGCAGAAACACACTACAGTCCATTTAACGTGGTTTCCTATGGGTCATGTTCACATCTGTGCATTTTAAAGTGGAGGGCCACCCTGAAAAAAAAAATCACCAAAAATCCTAAAAAAAATTAAAAAAAAAACATTGAAAAAAAAAAAAATTTAAACTTACCTAAACCCTTGTTGCTAGGCAGTCTTCCTAATCTGCCTCTTCCTATTCTGCGTCGTGTTCTTCTCCTCGGTGAGCTGCCCCATTGTCTTCTGGGAACTGTGTGTATTCCCAAAACACCACGGGGCCATTAAAAAAGCGCCGCTCGCGCGTGCGCAGTAGGAAGCTAGCAGTGAAGCCGCAAGGCTCCACTGCCTGTATCCCTTACATAGGATGGCGGTGCCGGGACCCGAGAGCCGAGGGACGGGTCGGCCTCGGGCTGCCGACTTCGCGGGCACCCAGGACAGGTAAGTCTACTTATTTAAAGTCAGTAGCTACAGTGTTTGTAGCTGCTGACTTTTACATTTTTTTTTTTTTTAAGGCCGGAATCCCGCTTTAAAGAGAAAGAGCCAGGAACTTTTTTCTGGTTTTTGGTTCCTAATGGATCAAAAATGTGTATTGAAAAATGCAAATGCACCCAGAATATGCAAATTGCAACTTGCATAGGTGTGAACCAGGCCTTAGTGTGCTACAGTCCAAAAAATCCAGGTAACTTGTATTTTCAGAGGACAACAATAACAGCCTGGAATCATAGGCTGATATGCTATATGTTTTATATATTCTCATGTATACAGTATACATTTAAGGCTTGTGGAGAAATGTCACTAAACTTAGCCTGCATGTGTTTGTGCGAATTCCTTCTTTCATACATTTTAAGCTTTTTAGTTCTCTTTTATAATATGATTCAAAGAGAAACATGCAAACAATCAGAATTCAATTTTCATTTAGCTGTACTACTCATTATTCCAAACATTGGCCATACACTCACACCTATGCGTTTTTTAGTGCATTTTGCAAAAATGCACTACAGTCCATTTAACATGGTTTCTTATGGTATACGTTCACATCTATGCGTTTTGCAGCCAGTGCATTTTTGGAAAGGGTCGGGGACTTTTTCCCTGTGTTTTGCATGTAATAGACTTCAATTGAGTTGCACCAGAAACGCAAGTGTTGCATTTGTGATGCAATTTTTTATGTTTTTTTAAAAAAAATATTATATATAGCTGGTTGCTAAGGAGTGGGCCGGGAAGCCAATGTACCCCATACTCATTCACAGGGGGGGCTTGGATCCTGGGGCCCCCTTTCTTAAAGGGGGCTTTTAGATTCCAATAAGTCCCCTGCCTGCAGACCCCCATAACCACTGCCCAGAGTTGTTGGGAAAAGGGCCTTGTCCTTTGGGGCTCCCCTGCCCCAAAGCACCCCCTCCATTTTGAGGGCATGCTGCCTGGTACGGTTCATGAAAGGGGGGGTGCTTGCTCGTCCCCCCCCCTTTCCTGACCTGTCGGGCTGCATGCTTGGATAAGGGCCTGGTATGGATTTGGGGGGACCCTATGCATTTTTTTCACGTTTTATATTTTTTTTTGTTGGAATTTTTTTTTTCTTTTTTAATTCAGCTGTCAGCAGGGAACCCCACTGACAGCTGATGACTCCTTGGTTGTTAAGGACACATCGGCCGGACTCCCAGCCCACTCCTTAGCAACCAGCTTTATACCGTGTGTTTACTTTTAAAGAGAAAAAAATGAAAAATGCATGAAAACTCCATGCAAAAACACATCCAAAACTGGGGTTTAAAAACGCAAAATGCACTGCAAAACATGCCTGAAAACAGCATTAATCTCAGCCTGCATAGATGTGAACCTAGACCAATATCTAATTGATTTCCTTTGTTTTTTAAACATGGCTGCTGTGTGCTTTCTTTTTTAAATTGCCTTCATATGCCTTCATGTTAAATTTAGCATTTAGTTTTGATACTTCTTTGTGGTAATTTTTTACCTATAACTTGACAAGTAGAAAAAAACTCACTAATTAGGAAGTGAAATGAGCTCTCATACAAGGCTAGCTATATATCTTTACATTATTCTCCGTGAAAAGTTAGGCCTGCTATAAACACATCAGAGAAATAACTATGCAATCCTATGGGAGGGATAATCACAATGAGGACTGTTCATTGTAAGGTGAAAAACAGAGACAAATAAAATTAGGTGCCAATTAAAGGCTACAATAACATTTACTATAATTTTAAGATATATCTCAGTCATTGTCTAATCATCCAAAATCAACATAAGCACTTAATGTTCTTGTTTTCCACTAATTTAATCTCTAAAGTACTGATAACCTAAATTCCCTCTTGTTAATTTGTGCTGGTCACTGTGTTATGTGTACCACTGTGGGGCGCTGTTCTTTGCCATCTATACAATTGATGCAAGTTTTTATTATAATCTGTTGGGTTTTTTGCTTTGTGTATATACTATGCGAATGTGGTCACTGATGAAATATTTGAAGACTTTTTGTAACATCACGTCACACGGCATCACACTGACTTCATGTATGACTGTAATAGCTTCACAAAAATAGTGGTATGACAACTTTGCACTTATTTATTTTATTACAGGTACTTATAGTTCCATCAATTTACATGTTACATATTTATTATACGGTATATTCACATCAGTCCCTGCCCTCAAGGAGCTTACAATCTAAGATTCCTATTCTATCCCACATTCATATGTACAAATAGTAGAGCCAATTTAGACAGGAGCCAATTAACCTACCAGCATGTCTTTGGCGTTCTGACCACATCTGTAAGGACTGCATTCTTCCTACTGACCACTAATGTAAGCATAGCTCCCAAGTGTCCCTGATTTGGAGGGACTGTCCCTGATTTCGAGCAATGTTCCTCTGTCCCTCTTTCCCCCTCATTTGTCCCTCATTTTGGTCTGATCTATATAGTTGTATATATAATACACTTTTTTCTTTCAAAAAGTGTTTCCCAGTGCTAAACCTTTCATCCAAATTCTAAATTGCTGCATTTGTAAATTCCAAAAGCCAATATAAAGGAATAATAATGGTAAAAAAAAGCACTTGTGGGTTTAACCAATCTTTTTTTTTTGGACAATTCTCCTTTAAAGGGGCGTGGCAAGGGGTGTGTCCTGTGCCTGCATACTTTTGCTGAATGTCCCTCATTCCCATCTCAAAAAGTTGGCAGGTATGATGTAAGGGGCATTTTAACCGTAGACCCCCAATTAATTGGTTTTAGTGAGGGTTCCTCAAGACTTGAACATTATTTTAGGGGTTCCTCTGGGGTAAAAAGATTGAGAAAGACTGATCTACAGTAAATCTGGGATTTCAGGTGAGCTTAAAGTTGTAATAGTGTGGTTGATTTACTAAAACTGGAGAGTGCAAAATCTGGTGCAGCACTGCATGGCAGCCAATCAGCTTCTAACTTCAGCTTGATTAATTAAGCTTTGAAAAAAAAACTGTGAGCTGATTGGCTTCTATGTAGAGCTGCACCAGATTTTGCACTCTCCAGTTTTATTAAATCAAACCTATCGTCTTATCTCTACGGTAGTAATAGTTGCTACACTGGGTATTGTTTCTACTACATGGTCTTCTGGGTTATCCTTACGACATCTGAATGTAATGAGGTGGGATGAACCCTATTGTATTACAATTGTGTTATTGTGAAGGCAGTTCATTTTTATTTTAAGGAAGGTGTTACTGCAATCTGTACTTGTGGTTTTAATCTTATAATTAGCTTGTACTGACAAAGTTTCATGTAGGCGAGGGTGAGATTTGCAGGAAAGTCTCAATCTAATGTTCAGCCACTAATTGCATGTTTTATTGAGTCAGTTACCATAGAACTGTCAGTTTGGCAGATATACCTAATGAGATCAAATCAAAACCTGCACTGGAAAACGAAGAGCAACACAGACAGTTCTCATTTCAGACTCCTCTCAAAATGAGGTGCAAGGTTTTGTAGCTTATGGAATAGCTGTCAGGAAGTTAGCTCTGTTCTTAGGATTGTCTATGAATCTGGTGCATAGGTAAACATAGGTAAAGGTTATATTCAATAAGGCAAAGAGCAAGCTGCACAGTTCAGTAAATTATAGCAAACGATCAGAAATATTTATTTGAAAAAAAAAAGTAAAAGTCAGCAGCTACTGAGAAGTACTGTAGCTGAATCTTAAACACATACTTACCAGCCCAAGAATTCCAGCACTGTCATCCTAAATCCCAAAGTCTTTAACGCTGTTTTTGTTCCCACGCCACCATCTTGGATTCAGGAGCTGGCTGTGACATTTTGATAACTCACTGCCGGCTCCCTACTGCACGTTAGGCAAGATCAGCTGACTTGCGGCGGCTTCCCTGAAGCCTCCTGGGACGTGTGATGTAATGAGGAAGTGGGAGCGAGCACCTGCTGAATGGGGTACTTGCTAATGTGTAATCCACTTTACTGCCAATCCCCCCCTCTATAGCTTTAAAAAATATGTCAAAATTAAAGCTTTGACCAAAAAAAGTAAAGAAAAAAAATGCTGCTTTCTGGGGAATTTGGGCAACTGAAATCCCACAACGATGCTCTCCTACAAACTGAAGGAGTGAGAGATCTGCCAAGCTAACTCCATTACATCACAGTGCAAAGTAAAACCCACAATTACATGGGGCCATAAAGGCAAATGACCCTATCTAAATTTGATATCTGTGCAAGGTGGGTTTGGCAGCAAACACTTAGTTCTGCTTTTAGGAAAAATAATATAGATCGGCAACCGAGTTGTGCCACATCCAAAATATGAGACTACAGAAAAAAAGGGGTTGCCCTATTGGTGGACTTTTTAGGCACATACAAAAGGCGTAAAAAAGTATATAAAGTACGAATATAGTTTATTAAATAGAAAACAGTAAAAATATGACAATAATGTAGCATCTATTGTTAGGAATGCACATCAAACAATTTTACATTGGTATGTATACAGTGTTTAGAACCGTACTCTTGTACCCGATGCGTTTCGGAGTTAATTAGCCTCCTTCCTCAAGGGTGGGTGTGAATTAGAAATAGTTCTATATTAAAGGAAATGTATTGAGAAGACAAAATTGAGCGTAATGATATGCATATACCTGAAACATTACATAATGTACTCATCATGTCTTTTTCACTTACGTTAACACTGTATTGGCTGATTTATGGAATGCCAAATCAGCCAATACAGTGTTAACGTAAGTGAAAAAGACATGATGAGTACATTATGTAATGTTTCACGTATATGCATATCATTACGCTCACTTTTGTCTTCTCAATACATTTCCTTTAATATAGAACTATTTCTAATTCAAACCCACCCTTGAGGAAGGAGGCAAATTAACTCCGAAACGTGCCGGGTGCAAGAGTACGGTTCTAAACACTGTATACATACCAATGTAAAACTGTTTGATGTGCATTCCTAACAATAGATGTTACATTATTTTCATATTTTTACTGTTTTCTATTTAATAAACTATATTCGTACTTTATATACTTTTTTGCGCCTTTTGTATGTGCCTAAAAAGTCTACCAATAGGGGAACCCCTTAGTTCTGCTTTTATGGCTACTTATGGGCTTTTTGCATTACAGACACTGTTACCTAACAGACACTGTAGACTAGCCTTTCAAGTTTAGCAGAGAGGCAAATCACCAGACTATAAGTGGATGGTTGGACACAAGTCACTATTGCTTTGTGGAGACGGGTGTGGAAAGAACCTTTTGTCTAAGGTAAAACAAGGAAGAAGTTATGAAAGATAAATCAAGTATCAGACTAAAAGGTACTTGATCAGACAGATAACATATTTTGTCTACATCTAATGTTCCAAATATCTGATAATTCCCAAACATGGACGATAATACAGATCCGGGCGGAGGAATCCAGTACAGTTACAATATCAGAATATGGTGGAATTTCTTAGCAAACTATTCTGGCTTCCTTGATACAAGCATTTCACACATAATTGAAATATTTTCACAAATAGATTTTTTTTCCACATTAAACAAAAACAGGTGTCACATTCTACATGTAGATTGTTTTTTGCGTTATTTAGTTTTACATACCTAAAATAAATTTTAAAAATGGGAAAACTATGAAAATGTCCTATTTCTCTGCACACAAGACCATGTATGGAGAGACTGGGCTGTCCAATTAGTCTTCTTCTTGACTACAGCTCACAGGGTGCTTTAGCTATCTGTTCAAGTTAAACTGGGCAAACTGAATGGATACAGACAAGGGAGGATTTGACCAGCAGCCCTGAGTTAAGATACTTCACCATTCAGACATCAGTGTGTGTCAGTCAGTGACATATGCTGGGTATTAGGTTCATGATCCCGGTTCAGATCTGCAATCACAGCATTGGCTTCCTTTGTGGCTCTGAGACGTCATGTGGTCAAATGCAAGAGTTGAAAAGGAAGATGTAAAAATCAATAAACCAGGTTCTATAGGAACACCCACCTTCCACAATGCCCACCAATCAGTGGGGTACCATGGCACTTTGGTGGTACACTTTCATTAGTTTGTAGAATGTGTTCCTACTAGTAAAGGATCAGTTGGTTGTT
Source organism: Aquarana catesbeiana (assembly GCF_042186555.1). Lineage (NCBI taxonomy): Eukaryota > Metazoa > Chordata > Amphibia > Anura > Ranidae > Aquarana > Aquarana catesbeiana. The sequence goes on from NC_133326.1 coordinate 617,492,597, forward strand.
TGTTGCCCCTTCCATGCCAAAAGTTCCCATCCACCTCTGTATACAGATACATCACCTGTACTGTATATCTACCAGGCTCATGGATAAGGATGCTAGAGTCTAACATGTATTGTCTCAATTTTTACATACAAATCTTTATGGCAAACAAAATTGGAAATAAAGATTTTGGTACATGTAGAATATCCTTTTTATATGGCATTGTGCGACCAAAAAGATCCTTGTTTTTCAGGGAAGGGGGAGGGGGTTACACAATATTATTACCCTAAAGGCACACAAAATTGATATGGTGCCGACAAACATATCCTTTATACCAGGTCTCAAACTGGTGGCCCTCCAGCTGTTGCAAAACTACATGTCCCATGAGGCATTGCAAGGCTGACAGATACAAGAATTACTCCCACAGGCATGATGGGACTTGTAGTTTCGCAACAGCGGAGAGGACCGCCAGTTTGAAACCCTGCTTTATATCTTCTGTCCAATATGTGAGTGAATATCTGCCTACCTAAAACCCAATCACAGAAAGAAAGTTTCTAAGAGACTCAGCTAACCAGACTGTATATTTACACCTTTAATGTTCATGATCATACACCTCACAATACTCCAAGAAGGAAGGAAAATTATTTTAAAAATACAACTTTGGATAAGAAAGCACAGTTCTGATTATTGTTAATGGTAACACCTCCATTTTCTCTCATAAGCCAGTTAGATGCTTGGATTGGGTGTTCTAGAGATATCGGTGCCTCCTAAAGTCCAAAACAAGTGGTTCTTTTGAATCTTTGGTACTCTAGATACAAGGCCTTCCAATTAAAGATCCACTTTGATTGCATTGGGATCACCACCAGAATTCCTCATTGATTGGTGGGCAGTGGGCGTGGTGATAGGTGGGTGTTCCTAAAGGACATGGTTTGTTGTGACATGTCTTTGTACATTTTCCTTTTTGGCTTTTGGCATTTGGTCACATGACATTTCACAGCCACAAGTGAAATCAGTGCTGGAATACAATGCTGTGATTACAGATCTGAACAAGGATCATAATGATAAATAGTGCCCAGCATGTGTCACTGACTGCAAGTCCCACTCTGATTGATGTCTGAGTATCTCAACTCAGGGCTGCCAGCCAATTCCTCCCTCGTCTGTACCCATTCAAGTTGGCCTTTATAACAGACAGCCAAAGCAATCTGCAAGCTCCAGGCAAAAAGATGGATTGGGCAACCCATACAAGGCCTTATGTGAAGAGGAAACTAAAACTTTTGATTTTCTTTTTTCTATTTTAGGTAAGGAAATGAAAGATGTGGCACCTGTTTCTGTTTAACTTGAACATGGAAAAAAAAAATATATTTCACATATCTGGGAAATGATTGCAGTTCTGTATGAAATGCTTGTATTGTGTAAAGGAAGCCAGGATAGCTTACTAGGAAAATCCACCATATTCTGATATAGCAACTGTATTGATTATCTCCGCCCGACTCTGTAATCTGAGGAAAAGTACGTCTGGGATTAATCAGATACTTGGAACATCAGATGGAGACAAACATGTCTGCCTGATCATATTCCCTTTGGTTTGGTTCTATATATACGTTCTGTAACGTCTGTCATAGACAAAAGTTTATTTCCACGCCCGTCTCCACAAAGAAGTAGTAACTTGTGTCCAATCATCCACTAATAGGTTGGCAGTCTGCCTCTCTGCTATACTTCAAAGGCTACTCTACAGTCCATTAGCAGACATAGAACCAGATCTGAGTGTTTACATGGTTTCTGCCACTAGACTCACCTCGCATAGATATCCAATTTAGATAGGGTCACTTTCCTTCATGGCTCCCATGATTGAGGATTTCACACACGATCCCATGGATCATAAGGTTTCAGAGGACACATTGACCCTGTGACTGGTCAGCATGGAACTGCAATCTTTTGGTGGTGACAGCTCTGGGTTGGGTTAGTGTTATGGTAAGAATTAGGAGGTTTCCTTTTAAGTATCATCTTTAGAGGATATCAAAGCCAAATTTGAGTGGCAAATGGTTAAAGCCCTTTTGTTATCTATGTCCCATTCAAGAAATTTCTCCTAGCTTCCTATCGTGTATGCAAAATAAAAAAAATAAAGAGACATCTCTGTTAGATGACACCAAAGCAAGCATCCCCATTAGAAGGGTTTCCTTTGTTTTTTGTTCTGGTGACACCTCAAACATTCTGGATTTTCCTTCATTTTCAGACCTGTGACAGCTGTCACCAGGACAAATAGAGAGAGTAAGTCTCCCTAACCGCAACACAAATTGCAAGAAATACTGAACAAGTATCCCTTTACCAATCTATCAAAAAAAAACTTTACCTAATGCTTAAGGGCAAGGTTTCATGTCACAGGTGAGGCATGAAAAGTTAATGTCTTGTTACGTTTTAGGCTGTGCCATATAGTTAGGGATAATTTAGTTTTAGGGACCTTTGGGGAACAATGTTTTATTTTTGTTTGACTGCTGTGTCAGTTTCCTGCCATGGGAGTTTGCCATGGACATTTTAAATATAAATCCACAATTTGCACACTCTGGGATGGGCAGCACAGGGGCTAAGTGGCTAGCACTTTCGCCTAGCAGCACTAGGGCGGTCCGTTTCAATCTCAAGCATGGCAGTACTGGCCTGCAGTTTGCATTTTCTCCCTGTGCTTGTGTGGGTTTTCTCCCAAATTCCAAAGGCATGCTAGGAAGGTTAATTGGCCCTAGTATGTGAATGTATGAGTGTGAGCTAGAGACCTTATATTGTAAACTCCTTGAGGGCGGGGACTGATGTGAATGTACAATAATCTGAATATGTAAAGCGCTGCATAAATTGACTGCCCTATATAAGTACCTGTAATAATATGTCGACCAAATACCTAGCATATATCCAGGAGAGCCACAGCCCCTGAGGCAATTTCGAGAAGCATTAGGAACATATTTTGTGATTCCGTCGAACGTTAGGTAATGGAGCATTAAAACTTTGTAGTTTTCATAAGCTATAGGGTGGCTTGCCAAATTTTGGAGAAAAGAGAACAATTAGAGGTTGGTTGCTGATTTTAAAACCATCAGGAAAATTCTAAGTGTACTATGTGTATGTGTTCTATATGTACTAGCACAGTAAGGTTGCGAGCACTGAACTTATTCTCTCTGGAGAAGAGACGCTTGAGAGGGGATATGATTTCAATATACAAATACCGGACTGGTGACCCCACAATAGGGATAAAACTTTTTCGCAGAAGGGAGTTTAACAAGACTCGTGGCCATTCGTTAAAATTATAAGAAAAGAGGTTTAACCTTAAACTGCGTAGAGAGTTCTTTACTGTAAGAGCGGCCAGGATGTGGAATTCCCTTCCACAGGCGGTGGTCTCAGCGGGGGGGGGGGGGCATCGATATTTTCAAAAAAACTAATAGATAAGCACCTGAATGACTACAACATACAGGGATATTCAATGTAATACTGACATATAATCACACACATAGGTTGGACTTGATGGTCTTTTTTCAACCTCACCTACTATGTAGCAGGTTTTTCCGATCCTTGGATTTCTTTGTTGCAAATCTCAAATGAACCCCTAAATGGGCAATCATTAGTAGTAATGTTCCAATTCTTCACATCATTTTCTGGACTGCACAAACTGCTGATGCTATTTAAATCCTGCACAGAGCAGCCATGATCCTTCCCTTCTGGGGTCCCCCGCTGGTACTCCTGGCCCCTCCTCTTCAGCGAATGCCCCCATAGAAAGATGCTTTCTATGGGAGAACTCATATAGAATGCATTAAAGGATAAGTTCACCTTTTGGAACATGTTACACTCATATTTAGGGTGGAACATGTAACATGTTCCGAGTGCTGCAGCCACCGCCTGCTGCCCCCCATCCCTGTGGCAGCAGCACAGGGAGAGGTTTCCTGTACTCGCTGTCACTTTTTAAAATCAGAGTGGCTTTGCTGGGCTCCGCCCACACGGCTGCGTCTTTCATTCACACGGCTCTGTGTGTGAATGAACTACAAATACCAACATCCTTTACGGTTGTCAGCTTGTAGTTCTCAATGAACTACCATGGAGCTGTGCAGCAGCGTGGTAGTTCATTGACTTCTTCCTGTCAGTGTATCTGCCTGCCCGTACGGGATAAACAGGCACACAGATATAATGACAGATCTGAAGGGGACCTGCATGGCACCAGAGATATGCTGATCGCTGGTGCAATGCTTTATAGAAGTGATATGCAATTAGCGGACCTTCAGCTGTTGCAGAACTACAAGTCCCATGAGGCATAGCAAGACTCTCACAGCCACAAGCAAGACACCCAGAGGCGTGATGGGTAGTTTTGCAATAGTTTTTCAACAGTTGGAGGTCCGCTAATTGCATATCCCTGCTTTACAGGCTCCAAAAGAAAAAAAAATTATAAATGCACATTTTTTTACCTGCAAAAAAATTTGCATTTATTCTTTTTTTTCCAAAAGGTGGATTTATCCTTTAAGGTAGAAAACCCTTTAAGCTTTAAAACCACTTTAACATTATAGTGCTGTTTAGTATTTATCAAATATTTTTATTTCCATTATTGGCATACAGTATCTGTTATTGATGTTATATATGTTTTTTTTATATGGAACTGTCCTCAGGTATAGTTTTGTAAATGCTTCTGTTCCTGCACAGAGCCAGATAGCTATCGTCCGTATGTGTACAAATACTTAAGTCACATCCTGTACCATTATTCATATCTCTGGAATGTGACTTTGCAGTCTGATAAATTCCACAAAGAGTTTCTTAGTCAATAAAGCATAGCATCATATGGGTGATATAGAGGTTAGAGGTTAGCAAACTCGGTCCTTTATATTGGGGCTATGACTTATTCTGTATTGTGTGAGTGATGTTTAAAAGCGTGATTCATACAGAGGTATGTAAATCACTGAAAATCCCAGTTCACATTACATTATTTGATGATTCTCTAATTGAGATGTTAACAAAACCTCTGAAGGAAACACATTTAATGTACACCTATAACTAGGTGTAAGCTGTGAAACTAAACTTACAAATGCAAGGATGAGAACTCTAAAGCCTCGTCCACATGATGACAATATCGGATGAATGATAGTCTGTTTTTTTTTTTTTTTGCACGCTAGTCTCATACTGAAAACCAGTAAGGTTACTAAAGTCTATCGTCCGATAGAATACAACTTCAGAAGTGATGTAATGTGTTAATTGTATTGTAATGTATTCTTTTTTTTTTCTCTGAATATGTGCAGTCTTGGTCTTCCGGTCTTTTCGGACAAATATTGTACTCATTAAACAAAAATCGTTTGTTCTGGTATCGTACAAGAACAATTTTCGAGTTTGTCCCTTAGGATAATTTTGCATGAACTGTCGTGATCGGCTCTCGAAAGCTGTGTATGAGTGATCAGATTTTCGTATGATCGTTATTTTTTTTGTCCAATTTTCTGATCATGTATATTAGGCATCAGTGCTGTAGTGCCTTTACAGTACAGTACCGCATGGACCCCATAATATGCAAATTCAAACTTGTGGAATAGTTAGTGCACAGCCCCCACCCCATTGGAAAAGTTATATAAGCAAACCTTTCTGAATATTCATATTTAAGCCAGGAAGCTGCATAATGCAGACTTTCACAGCTCTCAGAGACGACTGGAACGGCACTGCTACAGACGTTCTACAGACTGTCGACGGGTTTTTGTTCGCAGACGGGTTCTGCATTACCATACAAGCCTGTTAGGCTGCATTCACACCTGTTATTTCTAGGGTTCCTCCTATTAAAAATGTTCAGAAAGGCTGCCATAGATCTACTCTGGTACATGCAGCACATTGTAGTGCTTGTATATCACTTGTGGAGGCCATAAGATATCAGTTTTATCCATCTGAAAAGACCGTTTCCTGCATCAAATGTTACATCCATCAACCCAATCACTTTTACAACCCATCCAGAAGCTTTCCTCTTTGAATTAATCAAAAACTGGTAGTGCAAGCCAATCAAAACTGTTACACAATTGTGTACTTAAAAGTGGGGTATGTCTGTATTTGATCAGAATATGAAAAGAATTATTTTATAATAACGGTCAGAGAATTATGACCAGCTATGACCAGAACCAAAACATTGGACCAATCTGGACTGCTTGTCTGGTATAGCCAGAAATGGGAATCTAGCAGGAAATGCTGGAACTTGTAGTACCCCAGCTGTTGCAGGAGATCCACAAGCTTACCTTGGGAAAGGAAGGGTTATATGCAGGTGTATGAAACACCACGAGTATGATCAAATCTGGGAAACAAGGGTCAGATGTAGGTGTATTAAGGACTGTGATGAAGATGGTAATGTCTGAGAAACCAGGGTCAGATGCAGGAGTATGAAGTATCAGAAGTATGGTCATGTTTGGTGAACAAGCGTCAGATGCATGTGTATAAAGCATTATGATTAGTATAGTGATATCTAGGAAACAAGAATCACATGCAGGGGTATGAAGCACTATGATGAGGATGGTGATGCCTGGGAAGCAAGGGTCAAATGTAGGTGTATGAAGCAGCATATTGAGTATAGCCATGTCCAGGAAACAAGGGTCAGATGTAGGTTTATGAAGCACTATGATGAAGATGGTGATGTCTGATAAACCAGGGCCAGGTGCAGGTGTATGAACGACTATGATGAGGAGGGTGATGTCTCAGAAACCAGTGTCAGATGCAGGTTTATGAAGCACCGTGATGAGTATGGCCATGTCCAGGAAACAAGGGTTAGATGCAGGAGTATGTTATATCAGTATGAGGATGATGACACCTGGGAATCCGGGGTCAGATGCAGGAGTGTAAAAGACTATGATGAAGATTGTTATGTCTGGGAAGCAAGGGTCACATGCAGGTGTATGGAGGATTATGATGAGGATGGTGATGTCTGGGAAACAAGAGTCAGATGCAGATGTATGAACGACTATGGTAATGATGTCTGGGGAAACAAGGGTCAGATGCAGGTGTACGAAGGACTATGATGAGGATGGTGATGCCTTGGAAGCAAGGATCAGATGCAGGTGTATGGAGGATTATGATGAGGATGGTGATGTCTGGGAAACAAGGGTTACATGCAGATGTATGAAGGACTATAACGAGGATGGTGATGTTTGGGAAACAAGGGTCAGATGCGCATGTATGAAGGACTATGATGATGATGTATGGGAAACAAGTGTCAGATGCAGGTGTATGAAGGGCTATGATGAGGATGGTGATGTCTGGGAAACAAGGGTCAGATGCACATGTATGAAGGACTATGATGATGATGATGTATGGGAAACAAGGGTCAGATGCAGGTGTAGGAAGGACTATGATGAGGATGGTGATGCCTTGGAAGCAAGGGTCAGATGCAGGTGTATGAAGGACTATAATGAGGATGGTGATGTTTGGGAAACAAGGGTCAGATGCGCATGTATGAAGGACTATGATGATGATGATGTATGGGAAACAAGGGTCAGATGCAGGTGTAGGAAGGACTATGATGAGGATGGTGATGCCTTGGAAGCAAGGGTCAGATGCAGGTGTATGAAGGACTATAATGAGGATAGTGATGTTTGGGAAACAAGGGTCAGATGCGCATGTATGAAGGACTATGATGATGATGTATGGGAAACAAGGGTCAGATGCAGGTGTAGGAAGGACTATGATGAGGATGGTGATGTCTGGGAAAGAAGGGTCAGATGCAGGAGTATGAAGAACTATGATGAGGATCAGATGCAGGTGTAGGAAGGACTATGATGAGGATGGTGATGCCTTGGAAGCAAGGGTCAGATGCAGGTGTATGAAGGACTATCATGAGGATCAGATGCATGTGTATGAAGGACTATGATGAGGATGGTGATGTCTGGGAAAGAAAGGTCAGATGCAGGAGTATGAAGGACTATGATGAGGATCAGATGCAGGTGTAGGAAGGACTATGATGAGGATGGTGATGCCTTGGAAGCAAGGGTCAGATGCAGGTGTATGAAGGACTATGATGAGGATGGTGATGTCTGGGAAAGAAGGGTCAGATGCAGGAGTATGAAGAACTATGATGAGGATCAGATGCAGGTGTAGGAAGGACTATGATGAGGATGGTGATGCCTTGGAAGCAAGGGTCAGATGCAGGTGTATGAAGGACTATCATGAGGATCAGATGCATGTGTATGAAGGACTATGATGAGGATCAGATGCATGTGTATGAAGGACTATGATGAGGATGGTGATGTCTGGGAAAGAAGGGTCAGATGCAGGAGTATGAAGGACTATGATGAGGATCAGATGCAGGTGTATGAAGGACTATGATGAGGATGGTGATGTCTGGGAAAGAAGGGTCAGATGCAGGAGTATGAAGGACTATGATGAGGATCAGATGCAGGTGTATGAAGGACTATGATGAGGATGGTGATGTCTGGGAAAGAATGGTATAGATGCAGGAGTATGAAGCACAATGATGAGGATGATGGTGTCTAGGAAACCAGGGTCAGTCAGCTGTAGGTGTATGAAGTACTATGATTAGGATGGTGTCAGAAGTAGGGCAATGTCCCTGCTTATAGTGCTAGTCGTGGATGAAATACCATGCATGGAGCTGAAGGTGTGCCCCATTCATGTGGATGGCGAGACCAACGTGCGCCCCATTATGCCCAGAGGAGGTGACCGGTGTTATCAGACGGGAGGAGGAATGCGGCCGGGCCGGTCTCTCGGGATTCCACTATCCCGGTGTTCTGCCATATAGTGTCCTTGTATCAAATAGTGTCCGCCTCGTACTGCGCAGGCGCTGCGCCTGCGCAGTACGGAGGAGCAGGAGATGCCGAAAATGTCCGAAGGTGATCAGCTGACCATCAGCTGTACACGGCGCTCGGGCACCTGTTAGCGATGGCAGTGTAAGAGGGCCCCTCGCGGGCTCGCTTCGCTCGCCACGCTTCGGGCACGGCCTCGCTGCGCTCGGCAAATATTTATTCTAACTCTATGTCCACTTGGATAGTGGGGAATGATCCTGGACATAGGGTAAGAATAAATGCGCAGGCGCCGTGTACAGCTGACGATCAGCTGTTGAACTTCGGAGACTTTCGGCGTCTCCTTTGTCCTCCGTACTGCGCCTGCGCAGTACAGGGAGGACACTATATGATAGGGGACTGAATTCGACAAGACACCGGCACAGAGGCTGCACTGTGTCAGCACAGGAGGAATGTGCGGCAGGAGAAGAGCTGCCATATAAGGAATGGAGAGGGCGGGGTCACGGCGCAGGTAGGACTGAGCAGGTAGAGCTGGGATTGGACAGGCGGAGGAGGTCAGTGTGATCGCAGATCATCCAGGAGAGCGGATGGTGGTAGACTGAGCGCTGCCCATACACAGCACAGGTACGTGTCTGCACCCTATATATACATCTATATATAATATATATCTATATACTTCTGTTATCACTGATCAATGCTACAAATACAAGAGTCATACTTAATCCATTAATTGCATTTAGTTGAGTTGAGTCGAGTCAGCAATCTGTCACATCGCCTGTAGTAGGGAATAGGAATAAATGTTCCCATCTCTTGAATGGGAAGCCGCAGTTTGTCGCACAAAGTCCCCTCTTTCTCCGATTTTTTTGTGATTGGCAGTAACTGAACAGGGAGACATCTCTGAATGTTTTAAAATCAAATGATAACTTGGACAAGGATAGCAGAAGATTGCTGACGTTTGCTGGATTGCACCATTTTAATCGATTGCACAATTAGATCATATATTTTATATATATATATATATATATATATATATATATATATATATATATATATATATATATATATATATATAACACATATAACATAGCTATATATTTAGAACACATACAGGGTGACACCATGATAAAGCTCACCACAATATCTTTATATCTTCTTTAATGATGACGTCATTGTTATATCTAGGCATAGAATAGTCACATTACATATACAGGCCATTATATTTCACATTGATGAACTGATTATATTAATTAATGAAGTAATTATATTCACATCAATGACGCACAATATAAATCCAGAGATTTGTCTGGGGGGGGGGGCACAGGCAATATTGTTCAGAGCTCATGCACACTTTGCGGTGCGTTTTTGCACGCACGTTAACGCATGTTATCTCAAAAGGAAGTGCAGTGGCGACATATTTTGTTCTGTAATGCCACATGGCTCCTTCCGCGCACCCCGTATATGAGCGGGTTCTAATCAGGTGTACAATGGGGATATCTTTATACACATGTTATGGTATGCACTAATGTGCATTGCATTAATGCAGCCCATTCATTATGAATAGGCAGCCAACACACCACAATAGATTCAAAAAAACATACATGACCTTTTTTTTTACGATCTATGCAGTGTGGTGCGTTGAGTTCTACTGTACAATGCATTAGGGTGCCATTGAAAATTAATGGTATCACGAATAGATTGGTTGCATTGCTACGCAATGTGGTAATGTGTATTAACGCATGTGTTTTACTGTGCATTGCCACAACACACAAGTGTGAATGGGCCTTTAGGGAGTCTTAGTGGAAATAGATATTTGCAAGGGTAAGCTGGATTTTTTATGTACTGTATGGATTGTTATTGTGTCAGCACAGCTTGTGGGTCGGGGTATCTTCTGGAAATATACCTGTACATAGGGGTAATGTACTCAACAGTTGGGAAGAGGCCTACAAATATACATGCATTTCTGTTTGAGTATTGGAGAAGGCAAAAATAGTTGGGAAGCCAAATGTCTTCCTCCACATTCTAATATCTATGGCCAGCTATGCCAAGAATTTGTTATGAGTAATTAGCAAATACAATTGTAATTCTTTTTTCCACTCATTGATTGAGTATTCATACTGCTTGGGATTCCTACAGTGCACTGAAATGATGAATACAGTGAAATCTAAATATAGAACTGTCAATGTCTATTGATTGAAAGCATTATGTCATTGATGGTCATGTTGGCTCAACGCATGACACTTGAACACTGGATTTTCATAATGTACGCTAGCCTTTCTCAACCAGTGTTCTGTGCACCCTAATGCCGTGTACACACGACCGGACTTTTCGGCATCAAAGGTCCGACGGAAGGAATCCGTCAGACAATTCAATCGTGTGTAGGCTTCATCGGACCTTTTCTGTCTAAAAATCTGACGGACCTTAGAAATAGAACAAATTTCAAATCTTTCCGACGGACTCGTTTCCTATCGAAAAATCCATTCGTCTGTATGCTAGTCCGACGGACCAAAAACGACGCAAGGGCAGCTATTGGCTACTGGCTATGAACTTCCTTATTTTAGTCCGGTCATACGCCATCACGTTCAAAACAATTGGACTTTGGTGGGATCGTGTGCAGGCAAGTCTATTTCGTTGGAACTCTGTCGAAAAGTCCTTTGGAGTTCAGTCCGATGAGAAATCTGCTTGTGTGTACGCGGCATTAGGGTTCCTCCAGAGGTTCCTGTGGGTTTCTTGACTAACCACAAATGTAAAGGACATTCTTCCTCCAACTGTTTATGTAAGTGGTCTATTTCACACTGCCATAGGTGTAAGAGGCCCTTCTCTGCTGACCATTAATGTAAGGGGGGTTTTCTCTACTGACCATCGGGGTACACAAATATGGACCACCAACTAATGTAAGGTGGGAGGGGTTTCTCCATTGACCACTAATATGAGGGGACATTTCAAATTTCATTGTCTGCTTTTCCTATTAATATCATTCTATTTGGCTCATTTTAACTTCATGAATATATAGAACATCAGGTTGTTAGAAATCATCAACCTTGGGTGTCAAATACACCAGATACCCCAAATTCTTTATTCTTTTCATTTATAATTATTTCTTTAACTTATTGATCACGCTATGTACTATGAGCTGTAGATATAATCATTTTAGCAGGGGCTACCTGAGATGTGAAGATCATTTCAAAGGTTGAGAGACTGCGGTATGCACCTGTTGCACTGTAGAAGGCTGTTATACCTTTTTAGTCGTATGGTTGCTAGCAATGAAGTATCCAAGCTGCACATCATTGCAGGGATTCAGTGGAAATTGGTCAGTAGATTTGGGTTTGCATGGATTCCCTCTCATTATTGACTTTGTGAGTTATTATAGTTAAATACCCAAATTACAGCAAGATGCATTTAGAAAGCACTATCAAACACATATATCTGTCATTATTTGGAACAGTGATACCATATTTTATTAGTGTTTAGTGGGGCACATGGGCAACAGAAGATAAAAAAAACAACTTGTGCTGTGATGCTAAAACTGGTAATGTGACAGCTGTCTGATAAGACCACTTTAACACTTTCCAATCTGTTGCCGAATTCCCTGGCAAACGGTCTGATTTATTTCACTATGTCGTTGGCACAATGTTTTTTTAATACACTGTCTTTCTTGCACATTTACAGAACGACCAGAGGGTTGCGTACTGCTGGGAAGTACTGCTGTTTATCGGCGTCTCATGGATCCTTCATCCAGTTGCAGCATCTCTAGAGATTCCCTCTATCCCAAATTGTCAGCTAATCAAGAGGGAAATGGTAAATACACTGGGATACGTAATCGCTTAGAGAAATCAGAATCAGAAGATTCAGGGGTGGAGCTGCCACCACCTTCCCCATATGGATCTGAGAGCAGCTTTAATCCGGATGAATGTGGAAGTGTAGAGAGCTCTACCTCCGAGGATCATGAGAGTTTGGTAAATTCCGCCCCCGAGGAGTCCCAGGACCTGAAAAGCCCTCCCTTAGGACAACCAGATCATTTTCAACATTCTCAAGAAGCAGCTTCAGTGGAACACCCTTCTTCAGAAAGCTCCAAAAGCTTCATTATGCATTCACCTAGGGATCTACACAGATTGGAATATTGTATGAACAAACAGCCTGATAATAACATTTCAATTGTGCCCCATAAACTGGAACAGGCAATTCTCCGAAGCAGGAAACAGAGGAGCAGTAGCCGGGAGGCTATCCAAAATAGAGCAGCAAGATGTATCAGGCAGTATCCGGGTTCACTAAAAGAACAGCATAGAGGGAAATCTGTTGGCTATGAAGAAAGAAGCCCAGGTCGCTACAGTCTAGAAAATGAGGTATGTAAAATGAGTGATACATCACACAAGCTAGTACAGCACAGGAAAGCATTTTTATGCTAAAGGAGATGACTTCTTTTCATTGAAAACTACTTTCTGCCTTGGTCCTCTACTCCTTAATCCCCTAGTAAAAAAAACAAAAAAAAAAACAAACCCACACTACTGTATCTATGCAACTCCGCTGTTATCCTGAATTGCACAGTGGGTCATGCTGCAGATAAAACCATGTACGTGATAGAGTCAACAAACAGACTTGCATATGTACAACATACACTCTAGTGACCGGTATAGTAAGCACATATATTACAGGTATTTGTACAGCATTGACAATGTACACAGCACTCTACATGTTGTACATTCACATTAGTCCCTGCCCTCGAGGAGCTTACAATCTAAGGTCACATGCATTTACTAGAGCCAGTTTACCTACCAGCATGTCTTTGGAGTGTGGTAGGAAACCCATAGAAGCACACTGAGAACTTGTAAACTCTGCAGGTAGCGTCCTGGTTGGGATTTGAACTGAGGACCCTAGTGCTGCAAGGCAGAGGTGCTAGCCACTAATCCATTGTGCTGCCCATTCAAGTAGATGCCTCATACATTGACTTTGTTTCTTATCAATTTTAGGAGCAGGATGCCCTAAACCTTCCAGGTGATGGTCTTCGGTATCTGGAAAATCTTTGTCACATGCTGGAGCAAATTGCAGAACTGCAGCAAAGGAATCAGAAGCTTCAACATCAGAAGAGAACGCTGGAAGAGAGACTGCAGAGCAAGGTAAGTATCGGTGTACATGGATATCAGACTGCATTTAACAATACAATCAGTTGATGACCCTTGTCCATTAGCCGTATACTTTAGCCTGTCATCCAGTAGCCTGCAGGCACATAAAGTAATTGTACAATGATATATATGCAAACAGCTTGCCCTTCACCCCTCCACCTAGACCTCTGGGCTAATCCACCTTGGAGATGTCACTTAGAGGCTTTTTGACAGAATGCATGTTTGTAATTTACTGTGGCCACAGAATAGTCTATATCAATAAAAAAAGACCTGAAAAGCAAACTTTCACATGCCTGGCCATTGATCGATGTTGGTGTCAGTTACAAATTGCTGATCTGTGTCTGGTTTCTTTGTATAGGTGCTGTTTCTGGACTCATGTGTGTGTGGTAGCTCCCGGGACTCCAGAGACTTGGAACCAGACAGTACAGATAACCCCCTTCCCCACGGGGCAACCTGGCAACCACAACACTACAGGAAGAGGTCCAGCTCCCATGCCGGGTTCATGCTCCGTTTGGACAGACAACTAGGTAAGGGTTAACGTACACTATAATAGAGAATGCTGAAAAGGTGGAAGGAGAAGTCTTGCCCTCAGCAACCAATCATATTATACCCTATAAATTCAAAATTCTTTAACAACAACACTTGAAATGATGTTGCTATGTTTTACATTTACTTCTGTAAGACTGAATCATTCTGTTTAGAAAGATCATTTTTTCTATATTTTGTCATTGAAGTTTGAGCTCCCTTTTTAGCATGAGGATGAACCATGCTCATACTATTACCGCCATAATAGGAGTGGTCTTTCATTAACATTTACTTAAAGAACTCTAAATTCAACTTCAAAAAGATACAGATTTTTGTACTTTCTTGAAGGTCACCCTGGACTGTCCATGAGAATCATCATTGCACCAGGCATGACAGTATGAGCTTTGTTCAGATGTAAGCTGGCTATACACTGCCTAAATTCTGGCCAATTCCTGCTGGTTCAGCTAAAGATTGAGCAGTGTATGGTTGTGCCGGCACCATTTCATTGGACTAAAATCGATTTATTAAATAACCACTTGACCTCCGGAAGATTTACTCCCCTTCATGAACAGGCCATTTTTTGCTATACGACACGGCATTACTTTAACTGACAATTGCACGGTCATGCAATGCTGTACATGTATATATATAGTACCACCAAGTACCACCAAAAGAAAGCTCTATTTGTGGGGAAAAAAAATATCATTAAAAATATAATAATACATTTATAAATATAATATATATATTATATTTATAAATGTATTATTATATTTTTAATGATATTTTTTTCCCACAAATAGAGCTGTAAAAAAAATGACTTCATAAATTTAGGCCAATATTTATTCTGCTACATATTTTTGGTAAAAAAAATCCCAATAAGCGCAAATTGATTGGTTTGTGCAAAAGTTATAGCATCTACAAACTATGCGATATATACTGGAATTTTTTTTTTTTTATACTAGTAATGGCAGCAAACAATCTGACACTAAATGACACTTTGTGGGAACCAGTGACACTAATACCGTGATCAGTGCTAAAATATGCACCGTCTCTGTACTAATAACACTGGCTGAGAAGGGGTTAAACATCTAGGGCAATCAAAGGGTTAAATGTGTGCCTAACCAGTATTTATGTGTGTACTTTTAGGTGCTTTCACTAAGGGATGTGCTGGTTTTTATTCCTTGCTTTGCATGGAAACAAAAACCAGCAAATTCCTGCTGATAGGACAGAGCTCTGCATTGTTTACATGTCTTCCTCCTCGCCGATCAGCAGGTGCCGGCAGTCATCCATTGGCTGGCACCCGCTGGTAGGCTTGTGCTGTGACTAATCACAGCACAAGCGGCACGTCAGCGAGCGTCCCCTGCCCAGAAGAGCAGAATCACGTGGGTATTTATACGTGATTCTGCACAGCCGGCCTGCACTGTAGCGGTAAAGCTACAGTGTGCGGTCGGCAAGTGGTGGCAAAGTTCACCTTTCTGAAAAAACAATAAATGCGCACATTTTTGCAGGAAAGACATTTTTTTTTGCGAACAGTGGATTGTGGGTGCAATGTTAGGTTTCTGCACACACTTCCTGTAGCTCTGCAGCCAGCTTTCTGTTACAGAGCTGAAGGAAGTGCCAATGGACTACGGGCATGCCGATGAGCAAAACATTAGTTGGTTTGAAGATGATTATCATATCTCATACATGACTTTTTAGGTTTATTGATTTTAATTGTATAGATACACCTGATATGAGAGAGATACAAATGTAACACCAAAGTTATTTGTACTTTATTAGTGACTATCAGCATTTTGTTAATAAGTATCTAGCAGCACTTCCTTGTCCTGTTACATGAAAAGTGCATGCATTAGGATTGAATATGTATGTGGACACCTATAGACAGCTCTTATTAATGATGCTATTCAGGAAACCTGTATAGCTGGAATTGGAAGAGAGAGAGAGTAAGCCAAGGAGGCTGCACTTAATGAGCTGATTGGAATTCTAAGACATCTTTTGTCATTTATAGAGACTAAACTGAAAGAAACCAACAAAATGGACCCACAATATGGGAGCGTACCCAACCTACAGGAAACGGAAAGACAAAGAACAAATCAGAACTACAAAGTAAGTAGAAGTGGTTTGGAAGATACTGCAGCTTATGCCGGCAATATGCATTTGAAATAAAGCTCATGAAATGATCAAGAATATTTTAATGGTGGGATCTGATGACATAATTCCCCAGTATCCCTGGGTACTCTGCGAGAAGATCTTCATGCTTAAGGCCTGGTTCACACCTATGCATTTTGTAGTGCATTTTCAGTTTTGCAGAAACACACTACAGTCCATATAACTTGGTTTTCTATGGATGTAGTTCACATCTGTGCATTTTATGGAAAAGGCCAGGGTTTTTTTCTGGTCCTTGGTTCCATAGACTTCAATGGTTTAAAGATGTGTATTGAAAAAAACGCAAAATGCACCTAGAATATGCAAACTGCAACCTACATAAGTATGAATCAGGCCTTAGGCCGGGTTGCTTTTTTTTTTTTTTTTCAATACACATCTTTAAACCATTGAAAACACACAAAAAAATGCATGGGTGTGAACCAGGCTTAAGCCAAGATTACATAACTGCAGTGCCATTACAAGGGTTTCCTTTGGCTTGCAGCTTTGGGTCATAGGATTGAATCCCACTTGAGATACTATCTGCATTGAGTCTGTATGTCTGTATGTATGTCTGTATGTGTTAGGGGCATGTATAAGCTAGTTTGGGGAAGAGGGAGTGATGTGAATGATTCTATTCTACTCAGTGCTTCATTATATAGAACCAGGAACTCTGATATTTCGATACAGGTGGAATCCAGTGGGCTGAGACACCTATTGGTTTTGTATATACAGTGCATCCGGAAAGTAATCACAGCGCTTCACCTTTTCCACATTTTGTTATGTTACAGCCTTATTCCAAAATGCATTAAATTCATTATTTTCCTCAAAATTCTACAAACAATACCCCATAATGACAACAAGAGAGAAATTTGTTTGAAATCTTTGCAAATTTAAAAATAAAAAATGAAAAAAACACATGTACATAAGTATTCACAGCCTTTGCCGTGACACTTAAAATTGAGCTCAGGTGCATCCTGTTACCACGGATCATCCTTGAGATGTTTCTACGACTTGATACACTGCTACTGGTGTCAGAGCAAAGTTGCCACTTTTATGTAGATTGTGTATGACTTTTATACCATGTGATGAGAAAATGTTGCCAGGGGCATCGCATGGCATCAGCATCACCACTGCCAAATCACAAGTCTGCCCATTGCTTTCTGAATTGGCTGCACTTCCTCTGTCGCTAAAACCTTCCCACTGAGATGCAGTGCCTGGGAGGGGGGAGCACGAGACACAAATGAAGGAGGATTTGGCTCAGTCTGGGAAGATGCATGAAATTTTACATTGAGGCTTATGCATCACATAATAACTGGATTTGGGGCTTCAGTAGACTGTCATACAGGAGCCATTGTTGCACTTTAAATATTACTGTAGAAATTCAACAAACCCAATACTCTCCAAGCAATGGATGTCTAAATTTGTATGCAGTAAACAATACTACAGGACGTTCTTTGTGTTCTATTAGCAAAGAAAGCAAGACCAACAAAAAGTGCCAAAGGTCGTTATTAAAGAAATGCAAATAGCTAATACCAGGCACTTGGAAAGACAAATGGTGACAATGTAGAAAAACTTGTTACCTATCAGCTGTAGGGGATGTAAGTTGCCTAGAGCTAGTCTTAAATATAAACCAAACTGGAGGATGAATGTATAATTATGCTGTATCAAAGAAAAAAGTAGCAGATACATATAAGACCAAACCAGTGATTTCATCCTCCAACCAATAGAAATCACAGCTGGAGGTGCTTGTTGCAGGCAACGCAGACTTTTTTGACAGTCAATGCAGACCATTTTTGCTCCTTCATTTTCATAAAGGCCCATTTACACCTACAGTGGGCAAATAAAGGATAAGTTAACCTTAGTAAATGAAAAAAAATTTGCATTTTTTTTTTTTACAATTTTTCCTAGGAGCCTGCAGAGCATTGCACCCATGATCAGCAGATCGGGGGTGCAATGCAGGGCTCTTGCAGACTGTCAGTGTAAGCTGTCTGCTCATACCTCTGCTGGCAGGCAGGCAGTTACACACTGACAGGAAGCATCAATGAACTACCTAGGGAGCTCAATAGCGCCCTGGTACTTTATTGAGAACTACAAGCCGACAGCCACAAAGGATGTTGGTACTTGTAGTTCTCCCCTCTGTGAATGAATGATGCAGCTGGGTGGGTGGAGTCCCGTGCGGCCACAGGTTTTATAAAAATTGTGACAGCAAGTTCGGAGAGAACATCCCCGGCAGGTCGGGGAGAGGTTGCAACAGTGGGAACATGTTACATGTTCCCAAAGGTAAACTTATCATTTAAAGCAACCCAGTGCAGTGTACCCACGGGTTTTATGAGGGTTACTTGGGCTTTGGCATGGACTTCTATTGCATCGTGTGGTTTTGGTGTGTTTTCTGAATGTGCATTAAAATTCCTGCATGCAGAACTTTTGGTGTTCTTTTATAAAACTCCCCAAAACTGTTGATGCAATAGAAGTCTATGTGTAGATAACCTGTATGAAACCCCCGGGTACACTGCGCTGCACCCGCGGTACAGGACAGGGCACTGCATTAGTGTGAAAATCTGAAATTGCAGTTTAAACATACAGATATGATCATCCATATTTAGCCCGTGCGATGGAGCTCACCAAGCAAATGTTTTTTTTGTTTTTGTTTTTTTAGATTTAAATTTTCCTATTCTTGTTGTTCCACATGCTAATCCAGTTGTTCTCTCTTGTTCTAAACAGGCAGAATCATCACAGTGGTTTAAAGTGAAGGATTTACTCTCTAAACTTTCCGGGAAGAATTCACCACCAGCACCGTCTCGCAGGACCCAAAGCAACTTCAGGTAGAGCGCTGCTGTTTATTACAAAAAGTCTGGTGCATTATAGAACACATTAGTACAAATGTCTAGGAAGAATTTTGACCTGACATGTCCCCATTTTTCCCCCCACAGAATGCAGACAGTTGTAGATGGAACACCTCAACACCCCAAAAGACTTTTCCTGCCTGGCCTGGTGATTAAACCACGCAACCATGGCCGTCAGTTTCATTGAAGAAGACTTTTCTGTAGACAAAGACTCATGCACTGAAATGAACGGACTTGCTTTCGGTAACAGATTCCCCCTCAGAGGGGCTCACCAGTATCTGGGAAGATGAACAATGGCACTGAAACTCTGCCAGGGAAATCACCTCGCCTCATTACTCATCCGCCATGCTATCTGTGGTATGAAAGGAATGCTCTGTGGGAAAAGCCATTCTGACGGAATGGAAGGACTAATGAGGTCACAATGTGGAGGAGTCAACAATCTCTGATCAGAGAACTGCCAGCCAGCACAATGCGTGCATTTTATATTTATACTCAAAGCTCTGTTTGTATATATGTATTTAATTAATGTGATATAATGTATTGGAGTAAAACTGTTGCTATTCTTTTCACTAATATAATTTATTGGTATGTTTATTCTAAGTGCAGGAAGGCAATAAAAGTCTTTATAAAAAGGACCTGAAACAGGTTTAATGTATTCATGTCTTGTAAAAAGCCATTATCATGGCACAGCGGTTAAAACATCAAGGCAAAACACGACACTTAGTAATGTTGTATAAAGCAAAAAAGCAATTTACCTGTCTCTGCTTTTTTGTTTTTTGAATGTTATAAGGAGGAAAATTACAATGTTTTAAAGAGATACCAACCTAGAGGAAAAAACAAATCTGTCAAAACCTTCCTTATGTGATTCTGGCCAACAGGGAGGACTGGGAACTTCTGCCTGGAGGGGCTAATAAAGCTTAGTGGTCAGTGAATGTTCACCAAGATTGTTTCCTAGCTGAAGTGGCCAAAAACATATAGATCCATGAAGTTAAATAGCTACAGATAGGCAAATATATACCCAAGAACAGCAGTTGTGGAGATATTTAGTCATCATTGAATGACCCATTCCAGCAATGGTGACCTAATGAAACCCTAGGCCTATTCTAATCTCCCAAGGAAATCAGGTAAATGCTAAATTAATTGGCGTAGGAGTTTAGTTGCAAGATCTCAGCTGTCACAGAGCTGTAATGTAAATCTGCTGAAAATTGCTGCAACGCACCACAGGGTGACACCTTGCTGGTCCAGCTGTCAAGGTAGCTTCTTCACATAAAGGTACATGGTCTGATAGAATTCTCTTTACAAGATCACCCATGTGACAGCCTTAAAGTGGATGTAAACCCATTTTTTTTTTTAAATAAGGCTTGCACCTTGTACAGTATAGGATTTCATGTCATCTGTGCCCAGTCCTGCCACAAAGAGTTAATCCAGCTCTGAGCAATCCTCTTATCTTTTTTCAGCGAGATAAAAACTGACCAAGAAATAGGAGTCAGTTTCTCCCCATTCCTGTGAGTGACAGGCGATTTACATATCTCATGCAAGAGCCTGAGAGAGACATTCTGTGAACTTCAGATCCCCTCCTCCTTTCTTCTTCAGCTCTCCCAGGATTGGCTGCTCCACACCTCAGCATGATTGGGCATGCTGAAGGCACATGGTGACTTTTCTGGGTTTTGACTGGTTGTTAGTGATCATAGCAGAAGTTCAGTGTAAGAAATACACAGGAGAAAATGCATGTTGACAAGGGGAGTGTAGAGGTGGGCGAGGAGTCTACTGACATCACGACTCCACCCACCGAGCTCCAGAAAACAGACCCACCCACAGAATCTGCAGTTTTTCGGGTCTCATAACAGACAGAGGAGAGACATTTGACAGGTAAGGACACATGCAGGAGGCATGTATATCCTTATAGATAACCCCTATGGCAGTAGTTTATAAAGGATGATAGTGGGTTTACATCCACTTTAAAGAGCTATCTTTTTTTTTTTTTTTACAGTTCTGCCTTCTATGGGAAAAGTCGGTGTAATACTTTCTTCCGTGATTCTAAGTGCTTTCTAATCCTAGGTATGAGGTTCGACCTGTCCCCCCCTACCTTCTTGCTGCTGTCAATTTGAGATGGAGGCTGCTGATTCATAAGTGTTTCTTGTCTAAGTTGTGACCTCTTTATTGAGACAAACACATTATCTCGGTAAAGTGATTACAGCTGAGACAAGCTGCATTTATGAATCAGCTGTCTCCTTTAGAGCTGTTGTCAGATCAACCATGACAGGAGGGGAGCAGGTCAGACCTCATAACTAGGGTTAGAAAGCACTTAGAAACCTGGAACAAAATACTACAGAACTGTGAAAAAAGTTACATTGATAGATCTTTTTTAAAGGATGTAAAATATGTTACCAAAGAGCACCTCCCTGCGCCCCTCCGATTCCCCGCTATGACAGCCAGTGGGGGATTTTCTTCTGTCACAATTGAAAAAGAGCACGGCTGCACAGGCCGCCGCCTGCACAACCGTGTCATTCATTGACAGAGTTCTGTGAATAAATAAACTACAACTACAGCCTGCCATTGTGGCAGACGCTTTGTAGTTCTCAACGAAATACGAACGCACTGGTAAGCAATTTCATAGTTAATTGATCTTCCTGCTCTTCAGTAAAGCCTGGTACACACTGCTAGTTTTTTTTTTTTTCAACCCAGTGGGTTGAATGAAAAAAGAACTGACAGTTCTGGTTGGAGCCTCTGTACTAACAGTCCCCCACTGAGCTGTTGTGTTCTGACAGGGGGATGGCCTCCCTGCCAGAACACTCCGGTCAGTGCTCTCATTTATTGGCTGATAGTGCTGATCGGGAGCTGGTCAGCTGCTGGTTTTCCAGGATGCCTATCCGACAAGCTGGCCAAACGGCTGACTGTCGGGCATTTTTTTTTGAACCGGCCAATGTCTCCCGACATTCGGCCCATTTGTGCGGGGCTTTACTGCCTGCACATAGGAGAGGCATAGGCAGAAAGCTGATTAGGAGTCGGCAGGAGCCTGGCATTGCACCCATGATCTACTGATTACAAGTGCTACGCTTTTGCAGGCTCCAAGAAAAAAATATAAATAAATGCGCATTGTTTTAGATGCAAAAATATGTGCATTTTTTTTTCTTTTTAAAGGTGAACTTTGCCTTTAAGCTTCCCTGTGCATCTACTCTGCATGGTCATAATGTGAAAGGTTTTGAGCACCAAAATTGAAAAAAAAAAAAAAGGGATAACCTTGCACACCTCCTTTATTTTAAACAGTAATAAAATACATATGCCATCAAAATATAATTCATTTAGCCATGAGGGTCAACATACGTCAATAACAAAGGGATAGTCCAAAAAAAAAAAAAAATAATACTGGTGCTGCGAAAAAAAAAGTTGTGCTGTCTGCAGCAATCATGTTTTGCAGGTTAAAAAGTTAATCTCTTAAAACAAGGTACTATAATAAAACGACACTATAGATGCCTGTCAGTCACATAGCCAATTTAAAGTAGCTCTGGCAGCAGGTCCAGCAAGTGCTAAAAATGCAGGATATT
The DNA here is from genome assembly GCF_042186555.1 of Aquarana catesbeiana. Classification (NCBI taxonomy): domain Eukaryota; kingdom Metazoa; phylum Chordata; class Amphibia; order Anura; family Ranidae; genus Aquarana; species Aquarana catesbeiana. The sequence goes on from NC_133326.1 coordinate 617,515,480, forward strand.
GCAGATAGCCAAGGAGCAGCATGGATTAGCACCAGGGCTTCCGAATTGCTACACAGCACACTAATAATCCTCTGTC